>NC_088807.1:25648273-25752663 GCF_011386835.1 Chrysemys picta bellii
AGACCCCTGCTCTAACCACCAGCCACCACTCCCCGCCCAGAGCCGGGGAGAGAACCCAGGAGTCCTGGCTCCCAGACCTGCTCTAACCACCAGCCCCCACTTCCCTCCCAGAGCCGGGGAGAGAACCCAGGAGTCCTGGCTCCCAGCCCCCCTGCTCTAACCACCAGCCCCCACTTCCCTCCCAGAGCCGGGGAGAGAACCCAGGAGTCCTGGCTCCCAGCCCCCCTGCTCTAACCACCAGACCCCACTCCCCGCCCAGAGCCGGGGAGAGAACCCAGGCGTCCTGGCTCCCAGACCTCCTGCTCTAACCACCAGCCCCCACTCCCCTCCCAGAGCCGGGGAGAACCCACAGCCAGGACTCCTGGGTTCCATTACCTTTCGGGCTCCAGGGGGCATCATCCGTACATTTCTTCTTCTTTGGTAGCGACTTCAAGGCTGGGTCGTCCTCGTCAGACTCGAGAGAGGGGTAAACTGGGGGGCAGGGGGGCAGTGGGTAAGTTGGGGGGGCCCCCCATGCCCCTGACCCAGCCAGCCCGCCCAGAGGGGACAGGACCCTGCCCCATTCCCAGCCCCCCGAACCAGCCAGTTCCCGCCCTGGGGCCAATGGGAGCCGGCGCCCCCCAGAGGGGACAGGCCCCTGCCCCATTTCCCCCCCCCCGAGCCAGCCAGTCCCTGCCCTGGGGCCGATGGGAGCCGGCGCCCCCCAGAGGGGACAGGCCCCTGCCCCATTCCCCGCCCCCCTGAGCCAGCCAGTCCCCGCCCTGGGGTCGGATGGGAGCCGGCGCCCCCCAGAGGGGACAGGCCCCTGCCCCATTTCCCCCGCCCGGCCTGGCACTCACTGAACTCGGCGTCCTTGAAGCAGGCGCCCAGGCTCTCCTGCTCGTCCAGGCTGCCCGTCTCGCCCTCGCTGTCCGTGCTGTGGGCGGGCGCCCGCGTCGGGGGTCTCCTGCGGGGGCGCTTGGTGCCCGACCCGCCCGCCCAGCCGCGCTCGTGGCCCGGGACCCACCAGGCCGGGCGGCCGGGCGAGGAGCCGGCCGCCTGCAGGTTGGCCATGCAGAGCATGCCCTGGATCGCCTCCTGCGTGCTGGGCGAGGCCGGCGCCTCGCTGGGGGGGGAGGAGGGGAGCGGGTTAGGGGGGTCCAGGATCCCCCGCCCCCTGGCACAGACCTCTGTGACCCCCCGCCCCCCGGCGACCCCCAGCGCCCACCCACCCCGCACAGCGCCCCCTTCCCCTGGCACAGCGCCCCCCAGCGACCCCCACCCCGCACAGCGCCCCCTGGCGCCCCCCAGCGCCCACCCACCCCGCACAGCGCCCCCCTCGGCGCCCCCCCACCCCGCACGGCGCCCCCTTCCCCCGGCACAGCGCCCCCCGGCGTCCCCCAGCGCCCACCCACCCCTCACGGCGCCCCCCGGCGCCCACCCACCCCGCACAGCGCCCCCTGGAGCCCCCCAGCGCCCACCCACCCCGCACAGCGCCCCCTTCCCCTGGCACAGCGCCCCCCGGCGCCCCCCAGCACTCACCCACCCCGCACAGCACCCCCTGGCACCCCCCAGCGCCCACCCACCCCACACAGCACCCCCTTCCCCCGGCACAGCGCCCCCCAGCGCCCACCCACCCCACACAGGACCCCCTGGCGCCCCCCAGCGCCCTCCCCTCCCCCCCCGGAACAATACCCCGTAACCCCTCTCCCCGCAGCACAGCACCCTCCCCTCCCCCACTGAGCTCCCCCCGGTGTGGTGCCCCATGACACCCCCTACCCCTCCCCCCCACTCCGCCCCCAGCGCATCTCACCTGAGCTCCTCGTAGTGGGGCCCCCCCACCTGGCGACTGGCCTTGAGCAGGTCGAGGATCCCGGCCCGCGCTGCCCCCCGGCCCCAGCCCCTCGTCCCCCGAGCCGCCCTCGTCCTCCGTGGTGTAGTCCTCCTGGGGGGAGAGAGACGTGGGGCGCCTGCCGCCAGCCGCCTGCTCCCCGCCCCACCCCCACAGGGCCCAGCCCCCCACAGCCTCCTGCTTCCAGCCCCACAGGGCCCAGCCCCCCACAGCCCGCAGCTCCCCACAGCCCGCTGCTCCCAGCCCCAGAGGGCCCAGCCCCCCACAGCCCCCTGCTTCCAGCCCCACAGGGCCCAGCCCCCCACAGCCCCCTGCTTCCAGCCCCACAGGGCCCAGCCCCCCACAGCCCACAGCCCCCCACAGCCCGCTGCTCCCAGCCCCAGAGGGCCCAGCCCCCCACAGCCCGCAGCTCCCCACAGCCCGCTGCTCCCAGCCCCAGAGGGCCCAGCCCCCACAGCCCCCTGCTTCCAGCCCCACAGGGCCCAGCCCCCCACAGCCCAGCCCCCTGCTCCCAGCCCCACAGGGCCCAGCCCCCTGCTTCCAGCCCCACAGGGCCCAGTCCCCCACAGCCCGCTGCTCCCAGCCCCACAGCCCCCTGCTTCCAGCCCCACAGGGCCCAGCCCCCCACAGCCCACTGCTCCCAGCCCCACAGGGCCCAGCCCCCCATGGCCCCCTGCTCCCAGCCCCACAGGGCCTAGCCCCCCACAGCCCGCTGCTCCCAGCCTCCCATGGCCCCCTGCTCCCAGCCCCACAGGGCCTAGCCCCCCACGGCCCGCTGCTCCCAGCCCCACAGGGCCCAGCCCCCCACGGCCCCCTGCTGCCAGCCCCACAGGGCCCAGCACCCCACGGCCCCCTGCTGCCAGCCCCACCCCCACAGGGCCTAGCCCCCCACAGCCCGCTGCTCCCAGCCCCACAGGGCCCAGCCCGCTGCTCCCAGCCCCACAGGACCCAGCCCCCCATGGCCCCCTGCTCCCAGCCCCACAGCGCCCAGCCCCCCACAGCCCCCTGCTCCCAGCCCCACAGGATCCAGCCCCCCACAGCTCTCTGCTCCCAGCCCCCCACAACCCCCTGCTTCCAGCCCCACAGGGCCCAGCCCCCCACAACTCCCTGCTTCCAGCCCCACAGGGCCCAGCCTCCCACAGCTGCTTGCTCACAGCCCCACAGGGCCCAGCCCCCCACAGCCCTCTGCTCCCAGCCCCACATCCCCTGCTTCCAGCCCCACTGGGCCCAGCCCCCCATGGCTCTCTGCTCCCAGCCCCACAGGGCACAGCCTCATAGGGACCCCAGCTCCCAGCCCCAAGGGACCGGCCCCCTACGGCCACCTGCTCCCAGCCCCACAGGGCCCAGCACCCCACAGCTCCCTGCTCCCAGCCCCACATCCCCTGCTTCCAGCCCCAGAGGGCCCAGCCCCCCTCAGCTCTCTGCTCCTAGCCCCACAGGGCACAGCCTCATAGGGACCCCAGCTCCCAGCCCCAAGGGCCCGGCCCCCCACAGCTCTCTGCTCCCAGCCCCACAAGGCCTAGCCGCACAGGGCCCAGCCCCACATGGCCGCCTGCTCCCAGCCCCACAGGGCCCGGCCCCCCACAGCTCTCTGCTCCCAGCCCCACAAGGCCTAGCCCCACAGGGCCCAGCCCCCCATGGCCCCCTGCTCCCCATACCCCCCAAAAGCCCGTTTACCTCGATGTCGAACTCGACCTCCCCAGGCTCCCGCACGCGGTTGGGGTCAGAGCAGAGGGTTTGGCCCTTGGCAGCTTCCTGGGGAATTCTGGGAAAGAGAACGGCAGAGCCCCTCACCGAGCGGCCCTGGGGGGCAGAACTGCGGGGCGGGAGTGGGGGGCAGCGCCGAGCCGGGGGGGAGGCTGCGGGGGGGGGAGAGGGGGGCAGCGCCGAGCCGGGGGGAGGCTGCGGGGGGGGGGGGAGAGGGGGGCGGCTGCGGGGGGGGGAGAGGGGGGCAGCGCCGAGCCGGGGGGGGGCTGCGGGGGGGGGGGGTGACCTACTGGCCAGTCTCCTGGGGGGCGCTGGGCCCCGCCGGTCCTTGCGGGGAGGTGCCTCGTCAATCTGCAAATCCTCCTCCGAGTCGAGGTCCAGCCCCTGGGCACCCGGGGAGCTGGGGGGCGACGGGGAGCGGGACGGGCGGGGCCGCCGGCGCCCTGAGCCCCTGGCCCGCTTCGGCCTGCCAGGGGGAGAGCAGGTCAGAGACCCCAGCCGGCCCCCCAGCACCCCCGCCCCACTCCCCCAGGCCACAGCCCCCCAGCTCCCCGTCCCGCAGTGTCCCCTGCCAGACCCCGCCCTGCAGCGCCCACTGCCACCCCCCTGCCCCACTCCCCCAGGCCACAGCCCCCCAGCTCCCTGTCCCACAGTGTCCCCTGCCAGACCCCGCCCTGCAGCGCCCCCCGACAGTACCCCATGCCCCACAACACCCACTGCCGGCCCCATGCCCCACAGCATCCCATTAGCCCCCCACCGCGCAGCAGCCCCCCAGAGCGCCCTGCCAGCCACCACCCCACAGCACCCCCTGCCGGCTCCCTGTCCCACAACACCCCGTTAGCCTCCCCCTCGCTCTCCACAGAGCCCCCTGCCAGCCCCCCACCCCGCAGCATGCCCCCACAGCACCCCCTGCCCCAGAACACCCCGTTAGCCTCCCCCTCGCTCTCCACAGAGCCCCCTGCTGCTCCCCAGGCCACAGCCGCCCAGCTCCCCGCCCCGCAGCAACCCCTGCCAGCCCCCCACCCCGCAGCATGCCCCCACAGCACCCCCTGCCCCACAGCACCCCGTTAGCTCCCCGCCCCGCAACCCCGGCCAGCCCTCCACCCCGCAGCATGCCCCCACAGCACCCCCTGCCCCACAGCACCCCGTTAGCTCCCCGCCCCGCAGCAACCCCGGCCAGCCCTCCACCCCGCAGCACCCGCCCACTCTCCACAGAGCCCCCTGCCGGCCCCCACCCCCGCTCCCCACCCTGTAGCACCCCCTGCCCGCCCCGACACACCCCACTCACCGCACAGGCCGGCCGTCGGCCAGCACCAAGGTGAGCTCCCCTTCGGCCAGCTCCGAATCCCCGTCCGTCTCCTCCAGGCTGGAGCTGGGAACGTCAAACTGTGAAAGAAGGGGGGGGCGGGGCCGATGAGATGCAGCCACCTCTAGGGTGGAGCCGCTAGGAACAGCTGCTCCTAACACTGGCGAGGAGATACAAGTATTCTGATTTCCAGGGGAGAGCGGCCCCTGCCCAGCCCCTCTGCCCCACGGCACCCCACAGCCCCCTGCCCAGCCGTCACCTCCTCCGCCTGGGGGCTCTCGCTGCTCTCCAGCGTTGGTGGCTCCGTGCACGTGTCCAGCAGCTCCAAGTCCAGCCTCGTGGGGGCGCCGGCAGCTGGGCCCTCGCGCCCCTTCCGGCCTCCCCTCCGGCCCGGCTCCTGGGGGCTCTGGTCCCCCCTCCTGGTGCCGGGCGGGGGGGCCCGCTGCACCCCGAAGGGGCTGCCCGTCTTCCCGATGTTCTGCTGAAAGATATCCTGGGAGGGCTTCAATCCCCCCGCCGGGAGAGGCCCGCCGCCCAAAAACTGCCCCCCACTTCCCCCCTGCCCCGCAGTGCCCCACCACCACCCCTAGTGCCCAGCCCCGCCCCGCAGTCCCCAGTCCTGCCTGCTCCCCGCCCCGCAGTGCCCTCTCCCTCACAGTGCCCGGCCCCCGCCCCACAGTCCCCAGTCCTGCCTGCCAGGGGAGAGCCCCTACCCGCCCCAGCGCCCAGCCCCGAATGCCAGGGGAGAGCCCCCTGCCCCATGGTGCCCCCCAGTGCCAGGGCTGCCCCGCACCTCGACCAGGCGGATTTCCTTGGCCAGGTCTTTGATGAGCTGCGCAGGACGCACGGTGCCGGGGATTTCGTCCTCGTGTTCCTCCAGCACCTGGGGGAAGGGGGGGCGGTTACTGGGGGCTCCGGCGCTTGGGTCTGGTCAGGCTTGGGAGGCCCCTGTGCGGATCTGAGAGCCCGGCTCTAGCCCCCGGCAGGGCTCCTGGCGAGGGCGTGGGGGGGGGGGGGGTGTCCCACGGGAACTCCGGGGTGCGCTGTGAGTCGAGCTAACACAGGTCGTGGAACAGACACAACCCAGAGCCGGCGCCTCTGTAAGCCCAACGTCCCCCCCCGCTAGCCCCGAGCTGCGGCTGACGCTGGGGTGGGCGCGACGGCTCCTTGGAACTGAGCGTTCTCCTCCCTCCGGCTCCGCCCAGCTGGGGATCGCGCCCGGCCCCCGGATCAGAGCCACTTGCCTCTCTGCGGGTCCAGGCGCGGAACGCCGTGTTCAGAGCTTTCGCTCCGTGCACCAGGTAGGCGGCCGGGTGTCGGCGGTTCTCCCGCAGGCCTGGAGGGGCGAGAGGCACAGGTAGGGCTCAGGGGATAGGACACGGCCCCCCCAGCCCCCCTCACCTCCGCCGCCCCCCCCGGCCCCCCTCACCTCCGCCGCCCCCCCACCGGCCCCCCTCACCTCCGCCGCCCCCCCACCGGCCCCGCTCACCTCGGAAGATGTCCAGGAGATGTTTGCCGACGTACCAGCAGATAGTTTCAAAGTTGGGAAATCTGAAGAGATCGGCCGTGCTCAGACGCTTCTCTATCTCATAGGCCCTGCCGGGGGAGACAACCGAGCCAGGTTGGGCCGGGGCAGCTCGGGGCCAGCTCACCCGGCGCTGAGATGCAGCCACCTCTGGGGCGGGGCAGCTGGGGACCAGCTACATATAACGCAGCCTGGGGACGGCCGCAACATGGGCTCTTTCCCAGAGCGCTTTGTACCAAGCCCACCCCCCGGCAGGGTCAGTGTCCCTGGGGCGGGGCTGGGGGGCTCCGGTGCCCCCGACACTCACTTGAGCTGCATCTCGATGTTGAGGCTGTGCAGGAAGTTGCCCCCGAAAGCCAGGCAGTCGATGGGGGTCAGCACGGCGTGGATCCAGCCTGGGGGCAGAGCAGGGTCAGACTCTGGGGGAACCCAGCCCTGCCGTGGGGTGATGGGGGGGTCGGAGACCCACAGGTACAGGAGCAGGAGGGGGGCAGGTACCAGAGGGGATGAAGGGGGTTGGGGGGGTGCCTGCAGGAGGCAGAGGGAGGGTACTCGTGGGGATTAAGGGGTCTGGGGGGTGCCCGCGGGGGGAAAAAGGAGGTACCCGTGGGGATGAAGAGCGTCTGGCCCTGGCGCAGGGGGCACCGGTAGCGGTGGGGATGGAGGGGGCTGGGGGAGAACCCGTGGAGGGTAGGGGGAGGGTACCCATGGGGATTAAGGGGGCTGGGGGGTGCCCGCGGGGGGAAGAAGGAGGTACCCGTGGGGATGAAGAGCGTCTGGCCCTGGCGCAGGGGGCACCGGTAGCAGTGCTCGGCCTGGTCCCCGAAGAACGTCTCGCTCTGGTTGGACGAGCTGCTCCAGGCCTCGAACCGGGCCAGGTTGGTCGGGCTGGGCCGCACCAGGTAGAAAATCTTCTCGCCCTTGGGGGAGGAAGGGGGGGGAAGGACAGTGAGTAGAGTAGGGGGTCCTCATACCCCGCCCACCCCACCCCACCCCCCCGCGCTCGGCGCCCTGCCCAGCCGTACCCACAGCACGTGGTACCAGACGGAGGTGCCCCCGAAGTCGATGTGGAAGTCGGTGTAGCTGCCCTGCGTGCCCATCAGGCAGTACTTCTGCACGCTCGGCCGCTCGAACACCGACTCGCCCGGCCACAGGTTCTCCACCCACGACAGCTTCCGCACGATCTTCGGGGTCTCCACCAGGTTCGACAGCCTGCGGGGCAGAGCTGTCAGCCCGCGGGACCCCGGCGTCCGGGAGGGGGGCCCGGCCGCCAGCCCCCGGGACCCCGGCGTCCGGGAGAGGAGCCCAGCCGCCAGCCCACGGGACCCCGGCGTCCGGGAGGGGGCCTGGCTACCCGCCTGCGGGATCCCGGTGTACGACTGTCACCCCCGCAGGACCCCGGCCACCACCCCGCGGGACCCTGGCGTCCAGGAGGGGGGCCCGGCATCTGGGGCGGGGGGGGGAGACCCGGACGTCACCCTGTGGGACCCTGGCGTCCGGGAGGGGGACCCAGCCGTCACCCCGCAGCCATAGGAACCGCGGGATGGAGTTGGGGGGACAGAACGGGGCGGGTGGAGGATGCATCTCAGGGACCCAGGTGTCCGGGAGATAACACAGAGGCTTTCCCCCTCCCCCGGTCCCGCCCAGCCCCCCGGCCCCCACTGACCGGCTCTCGGAGAACTCCAGGCTGATGACGTTCAGCACCTTGTCCCGCCGGGCGGCGCCGAAGTAACTGACGAAGTCGCCCAGGCGCATGCGGAGGTCGGCCTGGCGGCTCACGTCGATCACGTCGATCTCTTTGTCGGGGCCTGGGGGGCGCAGGGTGAGAGCGACCGGCCCCCAAGCCAGCTATGGGCCCCTGCAGCCCCCTGACTCCCCCACTGGCCCCCCGCCACGGCCCCGTGATCACCCACTATGGGCCCCTGCCACGGCTCCCTGACCCCCACGGCCCCGACACCTCCACTGCCCCCCCCCGCCACGGCCCCCTGGACCCCCACGGCCCCGACACCTCCACTGCCCCCCCGCCACGGCTCCCTGACCCCCACAGCCCCAACACCCTCACTGCCCCCCCGCCACGGCCCCCTGACCCCCACAGCCCCCTGACGCCCCCACTGTCCCCCCGCCACGGCCCCGTGATCTCCCACAGCCAGCCACGGCCCCCCTGGACCCCCACTGCCCCCATGCCAGCTATGGACCCCTGCCACAGCCCCCCGGCGGCCGTTCCCAGCACTGGCAGCCCCCTGGGCCCGGCCTTACCCACGTAGTGCTCGATGTCCCGCACGGTGAAGGACGGGGGGGGCAGCGTCATGCCCAGCCCGTCCTTCTTCAGCACCAGGATGGGGACGCTGAAGCTGTTCTCCTCCAGGAACTCGACTGTCAGCTGCGCCCCGCTGGGCTTCAGGATCACCTCGTCCGCGCTGCCAGGGCGGGAGGGAGAGTCAGCGAGGTGCGGCCACCTCTGGGGCGGGGCAGCTGGGAACAGCCACACATAACACTGCAAGGGGATTACTCGCCCGACACTGAGATGCATCCACCTCTGGGGTGGAGCAGCCGGGAATAGCCGCACATAACGCAGCATAGGGACAGCTCGCCCAGCGTGGACATGAGATTTAGGGACAGAAAACTAGAAACAGAGATCCTGGGGACAGGCGCTGACAACTTGAGAAACCTCCAAGTGCCCAGCTCTGACTGCCAAGGGTGAGAAGCCCCCTGCCCAGACCCCCAACCCACTCTCGTTCCCCCCAGCGGCCGGCCCTGCCAGGGGACAGCGCCCCTCACCCAGCCCCCCACCCCAGCGGCCAGCCCTGCCAGAGGAGAGCACCCCTCACCCAGCCCCCCGTCCCACTCCCTGGTGCCCCGCAGCGCCCGGCCCTGCCAGGGGAGAGCACCCTTCACCCAGGCCCCCGTCCCACTCCCTGGTGCCCCCCAGCGCCTGGCCCTGCCAAGGGAGAGTGCCCCTCACCCAGCCCCCCACCCCAGCGCCCGGCCCTGCCAAGGGACAACGCCCCTCACCCAGCCCCCCATCCCACTCCCTGGTGCCCCCCAGCGCCCAGCCAGGAGAGAGTGCCCCTTGCCCAGCCCCCCATCACCTCCCAGCACCAGCCCCCTCCGCTGTGACTCTCACCTGGGGAACGTCCGGGCCCGAAGCTCCTTTATGAACTGGGCGCTGCCCGTCCGCACCGTGGCACCCGCCTCTCGGCTCAGCCCCGCATCCTGCTGCTTCTGGGGCCCCCGGCGCCGCTTCACTGTGGGGGGCAGGAGATCCCGTCATGGGAGACTGAGCCGGGGCAGGGGGGGAACAGATCCCCTCCCCGAGGCAGCCACCCCCAGCCCTCCCGGCCCCCCGCCCGACCCGAGGCGGGCAGGTTCGGGTACTCACTGACGGAGGGGCCGTGCGCCAGCTGGCAGTTGGGGCAGTGATACAGGTCGATGTCAGCGGCCGCGTCCTCTTCCACCCCGACGCAGCTGGGGGAGAAAGAGTCGCTAACCTGCTGGCCCAGAGCTTGGTCCCCCACCCAGGCCCCTGCCCCATTCCCCACCCCCCCGATCCAGCCCCCTGGCCCGGGTCAGAGCCGGCGCCCCCAGGAGGGACAGGCCCCTGCCCCATTCCCCTCCCCCCCGATCCAGCCAGCTCCCCGGCCCGGGTCAGAGCCGGCGCCCCCAGGGGGGACAGGCCCCTGCCCCATTCCCCACTCCCCTGATCCAGCCCCCCGGCCCGGGTCAGAGCCGGCGCCCCCAGGGGGGACAGGCCCCTGCCCCATTCCCCACTCCCCTGATCCAGCCCCCCGGCCCGGGTCAGAGCCGGCGCCCCCAGGGGGGACAGGCCCCTGCCCCGTTCCCCACCCCCCCGATCCAGCCCCCCGGCCCGAGTCAGAGCCGGCGCCCCCAGGGGGGACAGGCCCCTGCCCCATTCCCCACCCCCCCGATCCAGCCCCCCGGCCCGGGTCAGAGCCGGCGCTCCCAGGGGGGACAGGCCCCTGCCCCATTCCCCACCCCCCCGATCCAGCCCCCCGGCCCGGGTCAGAGCCGGCGCCCCCAAGGGGGACAGGCCCCTGCCCCGTTCCCCACCCCCCCGATCCAGCCCCCCGGCCCGGGTCAGAGCCGGCGCCCCCAAGGGGGACAGGCCCCTGCCCCATTCCCCACTCCCCTGATCCAGCCCCCTGGCCTGGGTCAGAGCCGGCGCCCCCAGGGGGGACAGGCCCTGGCCCCACCTGCCATGGAACCAGTCCTGGCAGATGTCGCACTCGATCATGAAGCGGGTCACGTCGTAGGGCAGCCGGCACAGGCAGTAGACGGGCACCGAGGCCATAGTGGCCCCCCCTCAATAAACGACTGACCCCCCCCCCTCAGGGCCAGCAGGGGGGCATGGGACACGGGGGGCCCCTCACCCCTCCCAGAGCCCGGCCCAGGGGGACGGACACCTCTGGGCCCCCGGGGTGCCCCCCAATCAGTCCCAAACCCCACAAAAGAAACCCTAAGGGTCAACTGGGCTCCCCTCGACACCCCAAAAGAGCAAATGCCCCCTCGGGGTGCCCCACGCTGGGGCCACTGACCCCCAAGCGAGCCTGAGCCCTGGGGTTTCTCCCCTCCCCCTGCACCCCGCGGGGGTCACCCCGCCCCCCCTCCCTGTGCCCTAGAGACGGGGATCTCCCTCCCTCCCACCTGCACCCCGAGGGGGGTCTCCCGCTCCCCTCCCCCTCCCGAGGGGGGGTCTCCCCGCCTCCCGCTCCCCTCCCCCAACCGAGGGGGGGGTCTCCCCGCCTCCCGCTCCCCTCCCCCAACCGAGGGGGGGTCTCCCCGCCTCCCGCTCCCCTCCCCCAACCGAGGGGGGGGTCTCCCCGCCTCCCGCTCCCCTCCCCCAACAGAGGGGGGGTCTCCCCGCCTCCCGCCGCCCACGGGGGGGTCTCCCCGCCTCCCGCTCCCCTCCCCCAACCGAGGGGGGGGTCTCCCCGCCTCCCGCTCCCCTCCCCCAACCGAGGGGGGGTCTCCCCGCCTCCCGCCGCCCAGGCCCCGCGGGGGGGGTCTCTCCAGGCCCGGTCCGGTCCCGCTCGGCCTGGCCAGGCCCCAAGATCCTGCTCCGGCTCCGGCCTCCCAATAAAGTTTATTCAAAACACGGGGAGGGGCCCCGGCGCCATCTTGGGAGCGGCCCAGGCCACGGCCGGGCGACGCGGCCATCTTGGGAGTGGCCTGGCTGGGTGCGGAAGCCATCTTGGCCCGGCCGGGCTCATCCGCCATCGTGAGTGTGGCATGGATCCCGGGCCGGGGAGCGGTGACCACCTTCGGCGGGACACGCGGGCCGGCCGGAGAGCGGCCTTCGCAGCGAGCCATGGGGGGAGGGGCCGCCAGGAGAGCCGGGCCGCCATCTTGGAAGTGGCAAAGGGCAACGTCCCCGGCTGAGCGGCCATGTTGGGAAGGGACCAGGATGAAGACGCCATCTTGGGAGTGGCACCAGCCCCCACCATGGGGTGTGGGCCCTGGTCGCCATATTGGGTGTGGCGTGTGGCCACCGTTGTGTCACTGCCCGGGGTCACCCCCGCCCTCCCTCCCTCCTGGTGCCCAGCCCCCACTCCCCTCCCAGAGCCGGGAGAACCCAGGAGTCCTGGCTCCCAGCGCCCCCTGCTCTAAGCACCAGCCCCCACTCCCCTCCCTGAGCCGGGGAGAGAACCCAGGAGTCCTGGCTCCCAGCCCCCCTGCTCTAACCACCAGCCCCCACTCCCCTCCCAGAGCTGGGGAGAGAACCCAGGAGTCCTGGCTCCCAGCCCCCCCTGCTCTAACCACCCAGCCCCCACTCCCCTCCCAGAGCTGGGGAGAGAACCCAGGAGTCCTGGCTCCCAGCCCCCCCTGCTCTAACCACCCAGCCCCCACTCCCCTCCCAGAGCTGGGGAGAGAACCCAGGAGTCCTGGCTCCCACCCCCCCCTGCTCTAAGCACCAGCCCCCACTCCCCTCCCAGAGCCGGGGAGGGAACCCAGGAGTCCTGGCTCCCAGCCCCCCTGCTCTAACCACCAGCCCCCACTCCCCTCCCAGAGCCGGGGAGAGAACCCAGGAGTCCTGGCTCCCAGCCCCCCCTGCTCTAACCACCCAGCCCCCACTCCCCTCCCAGAGCCAGGGAGAGAACCCAGGAGTCCTGGCTCCCAGCCCCCCCTGCTCTAACCACCCAGCCCCCACTCCCCTCCCAGAGCTGGGGAGAGAACCCAGGAGTCCTGGCTCCCAGCCCCCCCTGCTCTAAGCACCAGCCCCCACTCCCCTCCCAGAGCCGGGGAGGGAACCCAGGAGTCCTGGCTCCCAGCCCCCCTGCTCTAACCACCAGCCCCCACTCCCCTCCCAGAGCCGGGGAGAGAACCCAGGAGTCCTGGCTCCCAGCCCCCCCTGCTCTAACCACCCAGCCCCCACTCCCCTCCCAGAGCCAGGGAGAGAACCCAGGAGTCCTGGCTCCCAGCCCCCCCTGCTCTAACCACCCAGCCCCCACTCCCCTCCCAGAGCTGGGGAGAGAACCCAGGAGTCCTGGCTCCCAGCCCCCCCTGCTCTAAGCACCAGCTCCCGCTCCCCTCCCAGAGCTGGGGAGAGAACCCAGGAGTCCTGGCTCCCAGCCCCCTGCTCTAACCACCCAGCCCCCACTCCCCTCCCAGAGCTGGGGAGAGAACCCAGGAGTCCTGGCTCCCATCCCCCCCTGCTCTAAGCACCAGCTCCCGCTCCCCTCCCAGAGCTGGGGAGAGAACCCAGGAGTCCTGGCTCCCAGCCCCCCCTGCTCTAACCACCCAGCCCCCACTCCCCTCCCAGAGCTGGGGAGAGAACCCAGGAGTCCTGGCTCCCATCCCCCCCTGCTCTAAGCACCAGCTCCCGCTCCCCTCCCAGAGCCGGGGAGAGAACCCAGGAGTCCTGGCTCCCAGCCCCCCGCTCTAACCACCAGCCCCCACTCCCCTCCCAGAGCCGGGAAGAGAACCCAGGAGTCCTGGCTCCCAGCCCCCCCTGCTCTAAGCACCAGCCCCCACTCCCCTCCTAGAGCCAGGAGAGAACCCAGGAGTCCTGGCTCCCAGCCCCCTACCTTCAGCCGCCGCGCAGAAGAAGAATCCAGCGCAGCTGCGGTTTACTAAAAGAATAGACTTTTATTAAGTACTGTAAGTCTCTCTCCTCGATCACAGACGACCGTACCACGCATCCAGATCCACCAGATCCACCCAAGCGAAACACATCGCCCCTGCCGGCTTCGCCTCCGCCACGCAGCCTTCCCCCGCGTCCCCACGACTGCCAATTTCCCTCCCGAAGCGGGACCCGTCCCAACTTACATGGATAAACTAGGGAGCGAGTTGTGGGATCTGGGGCTAGCGGGACAACAGGGTTTTTATAGTCATAGGGCTGAGGTGCAAGGGAAGTAGAGGTAACATTTATCCGTCCACTAATAAACACGTGTCAGTAGCTTTAAAAAAAAAGGGTGGGGGTGGGGGGATTTAAATGATACGATTAATAACAACAAAACCTGTGACATTTCTTACTTGGATTTTTTTCCCCTCGTAAATATCATACACAACTGTAAATTGACAAGATCGCAAGGAAGAAAATAACCCGGCTGCTCATTTCAGTGAAAGATACTTTGAGGTTTAAACAAAACAAAAAAAAACCCAAACCTAGGTTCTTATGCTAAAAGCATTTTAAAAGTTGGGGAGAGAAAATCTATGTATACGTAGATACGGTTACAAAAACCGGAAGCTTCAGAATGATTTGAAGGCTGGGGGAGGGGGGGCGCCAAGTGGGGAAAGGAAAGTCACCTGGTTTACAATTTACCAAAAACCAAAAACCAAAAAAAAAACAAAACACGATTGAGACTTTTGAGGTTTGCTTCAAAAAAATCTCACTAGTCATTAGTTTCTAGCCAGAAAAGCATCTAACAGAGAAGTGCAATGACTATCATCAAAAAGGTGTATGCCCCAGGTGAGGCGATAGGTAGCTAGAGGAGGTGGGTGGGGCTAGATAGACAGACAGACAGATCGGGTGGATGGGGCGGGCTAGATAGATAGAAATAATTTTAATTTCAAAATTGGAGGAGGGAAAGTTCTTAACATCAACAAAAATTATTTTAAAAAATCCTTAACCATAAATAGCAGTATAAACCCAAAGGCTTTTCAATGGGGTCTGATTTTAAAAAGTTAAATTAAATCAGCAGCAAAGGAAATTAACAGGAGAAAGACGCCATGAAGCAGGGAGGCCAGGGGAACAGAAAGGGGTCCAGGCCTACTTAGCAGAAATACAGGTCAGGAGACAGCTAGCGCCCAGACCTGGCTCTACTGAATTCGCTAACTAGATTAAACTGAAACACCAGGACTGCTCATTGCCCAGTTGCTTCTCACGTGCGGCTGGGGGCGCGGTGAGATTTTAAAGGCCAGCGAATCTGAGCGCAGATTCTCAGACGCTGGGGCCGGAGCTGTGCCGTCAGACTTTATATTCGCCTCCAGGCCGGCCGGCCACAGTTACAGCCCATGGTCTGAGCAATTTCCCCAGGCCGGCCACAAACAATTCCCGAGGACAGGTTTTGTCTCATTCGCGAGAAAATTCTCTCTCCTTGGTGGAGGTCAAATGAAAATTCAAGAGAACGTGGTCGGGGGCCGGTTTCTGACACACAACAGGGGACACAAAGAGAAGACTGAGAAATCCACGTGTGAGTTAATACGATTCACACACACACCGTTTAAAAACCGAAAGACGAGGAGGAGGGGGAGAATAATGTCCGAGTGGCTAGCTTACAGCATCAGCCAGTTGATTTAGTGGACAAAGGTAGGAAGTCAGTAGCCACACCAGGCCCAGGGCAGGCTGGCTGGCGTAAAAGTCAAGAGAACTGCAGGTGGGCTGGTTCGATCTTCTTTGTGTTTTTTGTTCTCTTTTAAAGCTTTGAGTCAGCAAGAAAACGAAACTGAAAACCCCACTTCAGTGTGTGCGTCAGCCGCAGCTCCAAGTGGAAAGCAGTAATCCGGGAGCGGAAGGGTGAATTCAGACGCTGCTGCCAAGGGTCCAACCCCAGCGAAAAGGCTCCTCGCTGGCAGCCCGATTTCAGCTGCCCGGATTCAATCCACAAAGAGCTGTAATGGGGCAGATCCCCACCTGAGGCACATGGTATAACTTCGCTGCAGTCAGCGGGGCCAGACCCCCACTGGGGTCCATCCGCCATAGCTCCATGGAGTCAATGGGGCCAGACCCCCACTGGGGTCCATCAGCCATAGCTCCATGGAGTCAATGGGGCCAGACCCCCACTGGGGTCCATCCGCCATAGCTCCATGGAGTCAATGGGGCCAGACCCGCAGCAGGCGTCAATCGGCTGGAGCTCCATTGGGTCAATGGGGCCAGATCCCAGCTGGGGTCCATGGGCCGTAGCTCCATTGGGTCAATGGGGCAGATCCCAGCTGGGGTCAATGGGCCGTAGCACCATTGGGTCAGTGGGCCGTAGCTCCGTTGGGTCAGTGGGGCCAGGCCCCCAGCTGGGGTCAATGGGCTGCAGCTCCATTGGGTCAATGGGGCCAGACCCCCAGCTGGGGGTCAATGGGCCATAGCTCCATTGGGCCAATGGGGCCAGACCCCCAGCTGGGGTCAATGGGCCATAGCTCCATTGGGCCAATGGGCCGCAGGTCCGTTGGAGTCAATGGGGCAGATCGCAGCTGGGGTCAATGGGCCGTAACTCCATTGGAGTCAATGGGGAAGATCCCAGCTGTGGTCAATGGGCCGTAGCTCCGTTGGGTCAATGGGGCCAGGCCCCCAGCTGGGGTCAATGGGCCATAGCAGCGTTGGGTCAATGGGCCGCAGCTCCGTTGGGTCAATGGGGCCAGGCCCCCAGCTGTGGGAATCCCCAATTGACACCAGCAGGGGAAATGGGCTCCATGCTAGTCATAAAGTGTTTCACCCAGATAAGGAAAAAAAACCATGGAGAAATTTAGCAGCACAATCCCAAAGCCTCCAATATGTTCCAGGTTCATCTGAAGGACTGGCCGAGCCGAGCCCCAGCACACGAGGCCAGCGACTTTCACCAGTCAGTCCTGCAGCCAGCCTGACGGCTGAGAGAGAGGTGTGTCCTCCCGATTCCACCGCTCACTCGCAGGAAATACCTCTCCTCCTGCCTTTGTCCACTGGTTTCCATTGCCCTCGGCTGCCAGACACGACGCCCGCAGCAAGCCACACGCACACTTCAGCCAACAGCAATTTCACACACGACTCTGGGCTTTGATGGATTTTTCTGGGGCTTTTCCACCTTCTCTGAAGCAGCTGGGACCAGCCCCGGCTGGAGACGGGACCCTGGATGAGGTGTTTGGAGCTGCTGAGCGTCGACAGATTGGCAATGGGGAAGTTTCATCTTCCACTGCAGCCCGAGCCTGCTGGCATCATCCGGACACGTCTCACCTAAATGGATTCCCTGCGGCCCCTCACAACCGCTCTCTCTCTTTTAGTCCAACCACCGTCCTCGGGCTCAGTGAAACCGCCCGGCCCTACGCAAGACTCGACTTCTGGCCTTGGACACGGAAACACAAGGTCTTCCAGGCCACGAGCAAGGCCCCGGATCCTCAAAGGTGCCCGACTCCACGGGCCGGAAGGCACCTCAAGAGGTCATCCAGTCCAGCTCCCGGCACGGAGGCAGGACCAAATAAACCTAGACCGTCCCTGACAGGGGTTTGTCCAACCTGTCCTTAAAATCCTCCAACGACGGGATTCCCAAATCATCTCCTCAATGGTTCTTCGAGGAGCTAAGTCCCTTGCTGGGTGGGGCAATCGAGGCTTCTTGAATGCCAACGGTGAAAGAAAGGGATCTTCTTACCTCCGGTCGGGTTTGCGGGGCACCTCACGACATCAGGAAAGGCAGCGTGGGTGGGAACTGAGCCCCCGAAGCAGATGCGGAAGGGGCGAGGAAACTGGCCACGGTTTTCCACAAGGGACAAGCGATTTCCAGCGCGGGGAATCTGCGATTCTGCCGAATGGTGCCGAGAAAGGGGCTTCTGCAAAGCCAACTGAGCCAGCGGCCCCAACTCGGATCAGTTCAAATCCCCCATCCGAGGTTGAGATTTGCGCTCGTTTTATTTCCAGTGTAAATCTAAAAGGCGACTCTCCGCCGATCTAGTCAAGACCGCTACACCCCTGCCAGGCAGGATGCTTGTCTCGGTGGCTTTTCAGCGTAGTTTATGTCACTTGGCGAGGGGCGTAAACAATCTCACCTGGACGGGAAGACCCCAAGAGCTGGAGAACGGGCCACCTCAATTGGGAGTTCGTCCCAGCTGTTAATCACCTGACGGGTAAGAACTGGGCCCTTCTTTTCCATTTGTATTGGTCTGGCTTCAGCCTCCTGCCTCTTGCTTTTCAGCAGCCTGTCTCCACCAGACTAAAGAGCCCCGTAGTACCGTGACTGCCCAAGCTTCTCCAGCAGAATCCAGTCCCCTCTCGATCTCCTTCCGAACCCCGCTGGCTGCTCTCACCTCTCCAATCATTTCCACGGCTCTTCTCCGCGCCCCAGAGCGACTCCGTGTTTAAAATCTCGGGGACGGCAGAAACTACAAATCTTCCGACTGGTGGATGCGTTTCAGAATTTCCCCCTGGGAGTTTAGCGGAGGGAGTTCGGGAGGCTGTGATTTCAGGTTTAGTTTTCTGGATTTCAGAGGAGAAAAATGGCTGCACTGAATTGGGATGAGCTCTGTAAAATGCTGAGGGTCCTTAAAATCATATCTTCCCTCCCCCCCCGAAAAGGGGGTTATTCCAGCAATAAAAGTGATTGCAATTCCAGGCGTCTGTCCCTAAAGATTCCCAACCCCAAACGCTTCAGATTGACTCCTTCGCGATTCGCAGACACGGCCGATTGTCTCCAGACACTCAGAGACGCCTGATCTGAAGCCTGACTTTGAAACACGGTTAAAGTAATAAAAACCGACAGGGTGACGCCTGCCGACAAGCTGCCTCGGGCGGGGGGCGTCTTCCGAGCGTTGGATTCGGAATTGGCCTCGGTTCGAAAGCTCAAGTAATCAGAGTCCGGAGAGAGTTTTCCGGAGTCTTTGCTGGCGGATCAGTCAGGGTTAAAAGGGTTCAGTGCCCCCGATCGCAAAAGGGGGCGTTAAATTTCATCCCATCCCCTCACCCCCGAGGCGGGGGAAAAATAATATATAAAGTTTATTGAGATTTGGCCTGTTTCTTGCCCCCTCCCTGTTCCCCAAATCCCCATGTCTCTGCCTGGATCTGGGGGAATTCAAGCCTTCCCGTGCCGACAGGGGCGTGGATTGGTCAGGAGAGGAGCCGTCCAGGGGGCCAGCATGGGAATTCACCACCAGCCCCCCGGCCTGAAGTTAGAGTCGGGGGGATTAGGATACAAAACCTTTCCACCAGATTTGAATGGGACTTTAAGGAGGTCCCCCCCACACCAAATACATCCCCGACCAGTCAGCCTCCAAGTCCCCGCATTCCCCTCCCATGGGACAGAAACCCTAACAGCCCCCCAGCCTCAAAATCCCTGCCCACCAACCCGAACCCCTCCTCCACCCTCCCTTGGCCAGCCCAGCTGGGAACCGCGGCCAGGAGGGGGGACTCCGCGGAAGTCTGGTTTCGGAGGGACCCCCCCGATTGCCCCTGCCCCCCTGGGTCTGACGCGGACGGCTCTGGAGCTGCGGCTGGGGACACGGGAATTCCTCCCCCCAAGATACGTAGTTTCTATATAGAATCTCTCTGTAAATATAATCTCTCTCTTCTCTCTGTACAAAGCACGGGCGGATTTCAACCATCCGCGCCTCTGCCCCGAACTTGCCCCCGTACCACCCGAAACGAACACGGGCTGGGGGCGTCTGCACCCGCCAAATATTGGGGAAATCCGCCTCCCCACCCCTGGGATGTTTTGGGGCTCCACCCAGAGCAGTGAGGGGCGCTGTGGGTGCCGGGGAGTGGAGGGCGCCCAGCGTTGCAGGGCAGGGGGCACCACGACATCACTCCTCCCCACTCGCTTTTATTCATCCTGGCTGGCTTCCTTTGAACGGCTCCCCCTTTACTTAATAGCATTTCTCCCGCCTGCCCCCCGCTACAAGAGCCGGGGGAGGGGTATATATAATATGTTAAAAACCATAAAAAACCGTCAACTCCCCACCCACAAATATTAAAATAAAAAAATAATAAAATACGCCATGTTGTGGAGCCGATCAGCATGATCGGGGGTGGGTGTCGGTGCCAGGAGGGGGCAGGGGGTAGGAAAACAGGTACAAATCTTCCCACAATGCACTGGGGCACTGTAGGAGATCCCCCACAATGCACTGGGGTGCTGCCTTTCCAACCCGCCTGTCCTCATGGTACCCTGAGGCTTTCACACTCCTGGCCCCGCCCCCGAATCAGGTCCCCCACCCCACCCCCGTCACTCTTCCTTCTGCAGAGCCGGGAGGGGCAGCTTGGTATCGGGGCCGCGATCCACCTCCTGGGCCAGCCGCCCGCAGTACTGGCCCTCATCACCGCAGGGGTCAGCGTCTCTGGCTAAGGCACATTGGGATGGGGCCGGGGGGCAGGGACCGTCCCCCGAATCCTCGCCCCCGTTCACCTGCGACGGGGACTGCCCCCTCTGCAACTCTGCTGATTTGGCTGCTCCCTCCAACGAGCCCTGCGGAGAACAGGAGTGCAACATAATCGGACACCCGCTGGAATCCCATCCCACTACACCCGTGGCTGAGATGCAGCCACCTCTGGGGCGGGGCAGCTGGGGAACAGCCACACATAACGCTGCACGGGCTGTTCCCCAGCTGCCCCGCCCCAGAGGTGGCTGCATCTCAGCTGTAGGGGGACGGGGGGCATCCCAGCTGTAGGGGGACGGGGGGCATGGAGAAGGGTTGGCAGGAACATCCAGACCAGTGGGGCTGAGGGAAAGGCAGAAACACGTACCTGCTTGCTAAGTTTCTTGTTTCCTTTGGGGAGTTTTCCAGACCCGTCTCGACTGCGTCTGGGGTGGAGCAAGGTGGAAAATACTACTGATTAGCTAGCAGCAGGGTTGTTACACTGACGCCCCCGTAATAAGAGTAATTAAGTAATGGGCCTAATAACCAGGGTGACGTTAACGAGGATAAAAACAGTGGCCATTAATAGTTCTAATGATTACAAATAATATAAGCATAATTCATGAGGACAGGGATGGCTTGCCGGGTGCTGAGATGCAGCTGTCTCTGGGGCGGGGCGGCTGGGGAACAGCTGCACATAACGCCACACACAGATGGCTCGCATGGTGCAGAGATGACCCAAGGGGAGAATGCTGGTTCCCCAGCAGCCAGCCAAGCCTCTCTCCAGCCCACCCCTCAGCAGTGCTGCGGTACTTACCCCTTCCCTGGCCCCCCGACAGACACCACCTGCATCCCAAAGGAGCCCCGCCCCCGCGAGGGCTTACTGCCCGCCCACTGGCCGACAACCATGCCGGCAATCTCCAGCTTGCCCCCCTGAGGCGGGATGGGGTGGAGACCTAGGGAAGCGGAGACAGAGGGGGGGGGGGAGATGAGTGACAGGTGACACTAGGGTCACGTACAGGCCCCAGGAGATATGAGACAGTAGCAGAACGTCATCTTTTGGGTCAGAAACAGGGTCTGCCTGAGTCTGCAGAGAGCCTGAGCCGGTCACTGGGAGAGGTGTGAACTGCCCTGGGCATTACTGACCTCTGCCTGAGTCTGCAGAGAGCCTGAGCCGGTCACTGGGAGAGGTGTGAACTGCCCTGTGCATTACTGACTCCTGACTGAGTCTGCAGAGACTCTGAGCCAGTCACTGGGAGAGGTGTGAACTGCCCTGGGCATTACCGA
Organism: Chrysemys picta bellii; assembly: GCF_011386835.1. Lineage (NCBI taxonomy): Eukaryota > Metazoa > Chordata > Testudines > Emydidae > Chrysemys > Chrysemys picta. Next base: position 25,669,409 of record NC_088807.1, read on the forward strand.
CCTCTGCCTGAGTCTGCAGAGAGCCTGAGCCAATCACTGGGAGAGGTGTGAACTGCCCTGGGCATTACCGACCTCTGCCTGAGTCTGCAGAGAGCCTGAGCCGGTCACTGGGAGAGGTGTGAACTGCCCTGTGCATTACTGACTCCTGACTGAGTCTGCAGAGACTCTGAGCCAGTCACTGGGAGAGGTGTGAACTGCCCTGGGCATTACCGACCTCTGCCTGAGTCTGCAGAGAGCCTGAGCCGGTCACTGGGAGAGGTGTGAACTGCCCTGGGCATTACTGACCTCTGCCTGAGTCTGCAGAGAGCCTGAGCCGGTCACTGGGAGAGGTGTGAACTGCCCTGTGCATTACTGACTCCTGACTGAGTCTGCAGAGACTCTGAGCCAGTCACTGGGAGAGGTGTGAACTGCCCTGGGCATTACCGACCTCTGCCTGAGTCTGCAGAGAGCCTGAGCCGGTCACTGGGAGAGGTGTGAACTGCCCTAGACATTACCGACCTCTGCCTGAGTCTGCAGAGAGCCTGAGCCAATCACTGGGAGAGGTGTGAACTGCCCTGGGCATTACCGACCTCTGCCTGAGTCTGCAGAGAGCCTGAGCCGGTCACTGGGAGAGGTGTGAACTGCCCTGGGCATTACTGACTCCTGACTGAGTCTGCAGAGACTCTGAGCCAGTCACTGGGAGAGGTGTGAACTGCCCTGGGCATTACCGACCTCTGCCTGAGTCTGCAGAGAGCCTGAGCCAATAGCGCTGACAGTGGAAATCTGCCCCGATGCATCTCAATAGGATGATGCCCACCAGCCCCACTGCTCTGGAGCCCCACACCAGCCCCCCACACTCCACATATCTACAACTGGAGGGGGGAGAAAAGAGGCCTCCCCTACCCCTGCCTTCAAGACGGCATACAATCCAGCCATCTGGGGATCCCACTTCTCCCACCAATGCCCCACGGGACAGGGCAGGGACATGGCTCAGGGGACACAACGCTCTCTCACCTGTGAACCCTCTGCTCCTTCCAGGAGTTGGCGGCAGCACAGAGCCCGTGGTGCGGGGGTAGAGGGGCATCGAATAGAAGGGCGCGGCCATGGCAGGCACAAAGGGAGGGGGCGGGAGCAGAGGGGGCGGGGCCTGGCGGTTGAAGTTCACGCCCTCCAGGATGCTCTGTCTCATCCTCTCCACTTTGGCCGCCTGCTCCGTCTGGAGAGGAAAGTGGGGGGCGGGGGGAGTTGAATCCAGCTGACCTCCTCCCCCACATCCCTGCCCCTCCCCCACAGCCTGCCCCAATGTCAGAACATCCAGGTACTTCCAGACCAAGAGGAGCAGCCTCTCAAACCCCCTCCCGCACTCTCCCCCCAGAGACAGGGATAGAACCCAGGCGTCCTGGCTCCCAGCACCCCCTGCTCTAACCACTAGACCCCACTCCCCTCCCAGAGCCAGGGAGAGAACCCAGGAGTCCTGGCTCCCAGCCCCCCCTGCTCTAACCCACTAGATCCCACTCCCCATCCCAGAAGCAAGGAGAGAACCCAGGCGTCCTGCCCCATACCTGCCCGTCACACAGGTCAATGAGGGGGGCCCTGTCGCGGGTGGCTTTGATGAGCTTGCTCTGGAAGAGTTTGCCATCGAAGTAGATCCAGGGGCAGCAGTGTTCCCAGGGCACCGGCTGCCCACAGGCGTCGTTGGCAAACAGAGCCGTATCTACTCCACTCATGAAGAGGGCTGCCAGCTGTACGCCCCGGGCATCCAGCTTCTCGATCTGCAAGGGAACCATTCCCATCATGTTAACATGGGGAGGAGTGCAGCCACCTCTGGGGCAGGGCAGCTGGGAAACAGCCACACATAACACTGCATGGGGAGGCTCGCCCGGCGTTAAGATGTGGGCGGCTGGGCAGTTTTTAATCTAGTAAAGGAATAACTCCAGCACATTCTCCAGTGAGAGCTGGGGAGAGAACCCAGGAGTCCTGGCTGCTAGCCCCCCGTACTAGTCACTGCACCCCGCTCCCATTCACCTTTCTCCCAAACAGCTCCAGTGCTGGCTGTCACCAATTGTACCCCATGTTCACTGCTTTTACAGACTAGGATAAATTGTGTACAAAATGTGCCTTGTGAGGTATCACCTGAAAACTCATAATCTGCTGAACATTATTGTCCCAGTAAAATGTGTGTATCAACGTTGTATGGAAAGTTATGAGATTCCACTGTATAACATCGCTGTGACGTGCAGGCGCAAACCAGTTCCTCAGAGACAAGGGACACACTGACGGCCTGGCCAGGTGACGAGATAATAAAGCAGACTATCACCTGGGTAAGCAGCCAGTCTTTGGAGGGAAGAAGGGTGCGAACAAGAACTTTACCCGTTGGCAAAGACACGGCTGGGGTTTCCTGCACCCAAGTTGGACATAATCCTCAAGAGAGGGAGAGGGGAATACGAATGGAAACAGAGGAGCCCAAATCGTATTCTCCCCTCATCTCTACTCACGGCAGCGGCCCCGTTTGAAAGACAAATGAAGCATTACTGAACTGGGCCGGGGTCCTTATAGGGAGAAACCCCTTTTTGCTCTTCAGTTCACCTGGCTCGTTACATTAGGTACCGGTCTGGGTCTTCTCTTGTTTGATTTTCTTTGGGACCCAGCGCAACTTTCACGCCTCACCACCAGTCATCACTTCAAATCTTATAGCCTGGGGTTAATGAACTTCTTTGCTGGTTTTCTCTACCCCGGCGTGTTTGGGAACCTCCGCCGGAGAGAACGGGGTCTGGGCAGGCCAGTTTCCATTGGGGAGCCGGGAGAGACGGGGCAGGACGAGCCGCACCCCTGGGGAAGGGCTGGGAGTAGCTGGTGAGTGCCCAGCCAGAGCAGGCAGTGACGCCGAGGCGGGTGGCTGCGTGGGCCGGGCAGCAGCGAGGCACCCCAGGCTGGACAAGCGGGGGGACACGGCTGCTTTCCCCCCGGGGAACGTGGCGGCAGCCCCCTACCTTCAGCTCCTGCAGCTGATCCGGCTCGTAGAGCTGAGAGGAAACCGCCTGAGCCAAGAACACGTCCAGCTCGTGCCGATGAAGGGTCCTCCCTCCGGGCCACTGCATCATGTAACTGAAAACAGAACAGAGAGTGAACCCGGCCAGGCCCGGCATTCCCACACGGAGCGGCTCGCGGAGGGGAGTGGGGGCTGGGAGCCAGGATGCCTGCGTTCTCTCCCCGGCTCTGGGAGGGGAGTGGGGTCTAGTGGTGAGAGCGGGGGGGCGGGAGGGGCTGGGAGCCAGGACGCCTGGGTTCTCTCCCTGGCTCATGGAGGGGAGTGGGGTCTAGTGGGGGGGGGGGAGGGGGAGGGGCCTGGGAGCCAGGACGCCTGGGTTCTCTCCCCGGCTCTGGGAGGGTAGTGGGGTCTAGTGGTGAGAGTGGGGGGGGGCTGGGAGCCAGGACGCCTGGGTTCTCTCCCCAGCTCGTGGAGGGTAGTGGGGTCTAGTGGTGAGAGTGGGGGGGGGGGAGGGGCTGGGAGCCAGGACGCCTGGGTTCTCTCCCCAGCTCGTGGAGGGGAGTGGGGTCTAGTGGTGAGAGCGGGGGGGCTGGGAGCCAGGACTCCTGGGTTCTCTCCCCGGCTCTGGGAGGGGAGTGGGGTCTAGTGGTGAGAGCGGGGGGGCGGGAGGGGCTGGGAGCCAGGACGCCTGGGTTCTCTCCCTGGCTCATGGAGGGGAGTGGGGTCTAGTGCGGGGGGGGAGGGGGAGGGGCCTGGGAGCCAGGACGCCTGGGTTCTCTCCCCGGCTCTGGGAGGGGAGTGGGGTCTAGTGGTGAGAGTGTGTGTGGGGGGGGGCTGGGAGCCAGGACGCCTGGGTTCTCTCCCCGGCTCGTGGAGGGGAGTGGGGTCTAGTGGTGAGAGCGGGGGGGCTGGGAGCTCCGGAGAATGGGGTCTAGTGGTGAGAGCAGGGGCCTGGTTCTGTCGCTGGTCGCCCCCGCTCACCGCAGCACACAGCACATCAGCAGCAGGTGCGTGGGCACGTTGGCCGGGTTCAGCATGCCGGGCGTGTCGGCCCGCAGGCAGGCCAGGAAGGCCCTCATGCGCCGGTTCTTGTCCTCCACTGCCTTCCCCAGCCACAACTTCCGCAGGTTGGGGCAGGTCCACTCGCGGAAGGCCAGGGCCGAGACCAGCTCCGGCGTCTGTGGGGACTTCCCCTTGTACGCCGCCCACTCCTTGATGATCACAGGGGGCACTGCGGGGTAATGAGAGGGGAAGGGGTCAGAGAGAACCCAGGAGTCCTGGCTCCCAGCCCCACGCCCGACCACCAGCCCCCACTCCCCTCCCAGAGCCGGGGAGAGAACCCAGGAGTCCTGGCTCCTCATACCCCCAAACACGCCCCCCCTCCCAGAGCTAGGGACAGAACTCAGGTATCTGGAGTCTCCCAGCCCCCACCACGAGGGTCCATACCTTCCGTGGGGATGCGGCGGCGGATGGCCAGGCGCTCCACCCGGCGCTGGTTCTCGGCCACGCCGAACAGCACCCCGTAGACATGCTGGCGGGCGCCGCGGAAGAGGACAGCGGCTGAGGGCAACTCAGTGTTACACTCGTCCTCGATGCACACGGGGAGCTTGATCTCGCCCTGCGCCGGAACATCAGGAGAGGGGACTGAGAACCCAGGAGTCCTGGCTCCCCCCCACTCTAACCCACCAGACCTCTCCCCTCCCAGAGCCGGGGAGAGAACCCAGGAGTCCTGGCTCCCCCCCCCACTCTAACCCACCAGACCTCTCCCCTCCCAGAGCCGGGGAGAGAACCCAGGAGTCCTGGCTCCCAGCCCCCCCTGCTCTAACCACTAGCCCCACTCCCCTCCCAGAGCCAGGACTGGAGCCGGGCTCACCTTGGTAAGAACATGGTAGATGGAGGGGTACATGAGGCCGCGTCGGTGCCGGTGCTCAGCCACCCGCAGGACCTCGGGGGCGACGGGGGGCAGCGGGGGGGGTGGTTATGTCCATGTGGTTTCGGGTGGCCATGGAAAGCAGCGAGGGGATGGAGGGCTCGGGCCCAGCCAGGGGCCCATCGGTGTCGCCGGAGCCCCCAGCCTGCCCCCAGCCCTGGTTCAGCTTCTCGGCACTGGGCCCCTCCCAGCCAGACTTCGGCTGCAGCACTTCGGAGACGTGGCTGGGGAGGAGACATGGGGGAGGTGATGACTCACTCCCCTCCCAGAGCCAGGGAGAGAACCCAGGAGTCCTGGCTCCCAGCCCCCCCTGCTCTAACCACTAGCCCCCACTCCCCTACCAGAGCCGGGGAGAGAACCCAGGAGTCCTATCTCCCAGCCCCCCCTGCTCTAACCACTAGCCCCCCACTCCCCTCCCAGAGCCGGAGAGAGAACCCAGGAGTCCTGGCTCCCAGCCCCCCTGCTCTAACCACTAGCCCCTACTCCCCTCCCAGATCCGGGGGAGAGAACCCAGGAGTCCTGGCTCCCAGCCCCCCTGCTCTAACCACTAGCCCCCACTCTCCTCCCAGAGCTGGGGAGAGAACCCAGGAGTCCTGGCTCCCAGCCCCCCTGCTCTAACCACTAGCCCCCACTCCCCTCCCCAGAGCCGGGGAGAGAACCCAGGAGTCCTGGCTTGTGCCCCCCTGCTCTAACCACTAGCCCGCACTCACTTGGCACTGCCCCCGTTGTGCTCTTCGCCGTCGGAGGAAGAGGAGGGGGAGGAGGCCGGCCCAGAGGAAGGGGAGGGCTTGGGGCCCCCGGTGGTGGTGGGGGGAACTGGGCGTTGTAGGTGCCGGGCCAGCTGTTGAAGTCGCCGCCCTTCAGGATGGGGTCCTCGTGAAAGGGGGGCACGTCTCCGAGCGGGGTGGGGGGAGAAGAGGAGGCTGGCGCTGGGGCCCGGCGGGAAGGAGGGCGGCCAAGGAGGAGGATGGGGCTGGAGGCTGGTACTGCATCTTTGGCCCCAGGTGGGGTGGGAACTGGGGAGGGAGGCAGAGAGAGAGGTGAACAAAGAGCAGCAGACCCCACTCCTCCTGACAGCCAGGAGAACCCAGGAGTCCTGGCTCCAACCCCCATCCCCCCCTCACTCTAATCCCTAGATTCCCCCCTCCCCCTCCCTGAACTGGGCAGAGAACCCAGGAGTCCTGGCTCCCAGCGTCCCCCACTCTAACCACCAGCCCCCACTCCCCTCCCAGAGCCGGGGAGAGAACCCAGGAGTCCTGGCTGTCAGTCTGCCGCACCCCCCACTCCAGCCCACTGACTCCAGAGACCCCAATCCCATTCCGCACCCCGGACTGGAACGTACCATAGGCTTCCCCGTGGGGAGGGATCCCACCGGGCTGCGCTGCGCAGGGGCTGCTCTCCTCCGAAGTGGTTGGATCCATAGCCTGGCACTGAGACACAGAGCAGGGGCTCGGCATGCGGAAGGGAGCGGGGCTTAATGGTTAGCAGGGGGCGCCCAGGACTGCTGGGCTCTCCCCGGCTCTCGGAGGGGAGTGGGGTCTGGTGGTTAGAGCAGGGGGCGCCCAGGATTCCTGGGTTCTCTGCCCGTCTCTGGGAGGGGAGTGGAGTCTTGTGTTTAGAGCGGGGGGGGCTGGGAGCCAGGACTCCTGGGTTCTCTGCCTGGCTCTGGGAGGAGTGTGGGGTCCTAGTGGTTAGAGTGGTGGGGGGGGCTGTGGGGAGGGGGGGCTGTGGAGGGAGCTCCCGGCTGCTCCAGCCCCGTCCTCTCCCAGCAGGAGGCGCTGCGGGCTGGCTGTGGGGAGGGGGAGGGGCGCTGGCTGTGGGTGGAGCTCCCGGCTGCTCCAGCCTCGGCCTCTCCCAGCAGGAGGCGCTGTGGGGAGGGGGAGGGGCGCTGGCTGTGGAGGGAGCTCCCGGCTGTTCCAGCCCCGGCCTCTCCCAGCAGGAGGCGCTGTGGGGAGGGGGAGGGGCGCTGGCTGTGGGTGGAGCTCCTGGCTGCTCCAGCCCCGGCCTCTCCCAGCAGGAGGCGCTGTGGGAAGCAGCCCTTGTCAGATACTCACGTACAAACGAGGACGGGCCCACAGGAGCTGGGGGCATCTTGGCAGTCACCGAATAATAGTTCACGGCTTTCTTGAAGCGCTCAATCTTATCCTCCGTCCTGGACTGGGGGAGCAAAGCGGACAGGAGACTGGCTGGGGATCCGGGGACTAAGAGGGGGGCCCACCCCGGCCATCGAACCCACCTCTCAAAGCAGGAGCTGCTGTGCCCTGTCTGACACTACAGAGCGACACAGGACTGCAGTGTCAGCCCAACGGGGCTTGGGAGTCGGACCCCCAAAGAGATGGGGCAAAATCCAGCGCGCCTGGGGCCCCCTGATTTCAGCTGGAGGGGGTCTCACGGCACGCTGGGGCCCCCTGATTTCAGCTGGAGGGGGTCTCACGGCACGCTGGGGCCCCCAATCTCAGCTGGAGGGGGTCTCATGGCACGCTGGGGCCCCCAATCTCAGCTGGAGGGGGTCTCACGGCTCGCGGCAGGCGCCGATCTCAGTCAAAGGGATCTCTCGGAGCGCTGGGCACCCCACAATCTCGGGCCGGAGGGGGGTCTCACAGCGCACCAGGCCCCTGATCTTGGCCAGAGGGGGTTTCATGGCACGCCAGAGGACTGGATCAGCAGCTCCGGTCAGCAAGCCAGGCCCCTCCCCGCTCACCTGAGAGTGTTTGAAGACATCTCTCCCCACGGCATCCAGGTCGCAGGGGTCTTTGATGGCGCTGATGTACTCCGAGACGGCCTTGATCACCACGTCGCAGGGGGGCAGCACCAGCTGGTGGGCTCGGACCTGGGCACAGGGGGGAGACATGGACAGTGCTCAGCATCTGGCACCCCACAGGCAGCCAGGCTGGAAGCCCCACCCTCCATCACCCCCCCTGTGATCCCCGACCATAGACCAGAGAGCCTGCCCAGAGAGTCCCCAGCCCCCCGGCGCTCCCCGACCGCAGAGGCCCGCCCGGAGAGTCCCCAGCCCCCGGCACTCCCCGACCGCAGAGGCCCGCCCAGAGAGTCCCCAGCCTCCCCTGTTCTAACCACTAGACCCCACTCTCCTCCCAGGGCCAGGGATCCTGGCTCTCAGTCCCCTCTGCTCCGACCCACAATGCCTATCCGCAAGGCCAATCCCGTCCCAGCCCTACCAGGCTGCTGCGGGCGGTGCCAGGGGATTTGAGAGTCTACCTTGAGCGATGCCAGCGGGTGGTCTGGCCCCAGAAGGCTCCAGTGGAAAGCAGCCAGGTCCTCGTCCGGGAGGATGTGGTTACCTGGGGGAGGCGGGAATAACACGGTCCCCGGTTACTGCACCCCAATGGGGTTCGGTGCCCACACACCGCTCCCAAAGAGGAAAGGGGGGGGGCGGTCACGGAGTCTTCTGATTGGAGGAGGATTCAGGCCAGAGGGCCAGAAAACAGATGTTATGCAAATGAGGCAGCCCTGATTTGAATATTTGATTACTAGGCGCTGTCATTTGCATAAATGCACCCCTCTTTCTCTCCGGATACCCTTTGAGTGATCCCTTTCTTCATGCAATTCCAACCCCCCCAGTCCACTCCCTGACCATAGAGACCCTGCCTAGAGTGATCCCCAGCCCATGTTCTCCCTGACCATCGAGACCCTGCCTAGAGTGATCCCCAGCCCATGTTCTCCCTGACCACAGAGACCCTGCCTAGAGTGGTCCCCAGCCCCTCATGTCCTCCCTAACCATAGAGACCCTGACTAGAGTGGTCCCCAGCCCCTCATGTCCTCCCTAACCATAGAGACCCTGACTAGAGTGGTCCCCAGCCCCTCATGTCCTCCCTAATCATAGAGACCCTGCCTAGAGTAGTCCCCAGCCCCTCATGTCCTCCCCAACCATAGAGACTCTACCTATAGTGGTCCCCAGCCCCTCTTGTCCTCCCCGACCATAGAGACCCTGCCTAAAGTAGTCCCCAGCCCCTCATGTCCTCCCTGACCATAGAGACCCTGCCTAGAGTGGTCCCCAGTCCATGGCCTCCCTGACCATAGAGACCCTGCCTAGAGTGATCCCCAGCCCCTCATGTCCTCCCCGACCATAGAGACCCTGCCTAGAGTGGTCCCCAGTCCATGGCCTCCCTGACCATAGAGACCCTGCCTAGAGTGGTCCCCAGCCCCTCATGTCCTCCCCGACCATAGAGACCCTGCCTAGAGTGGTCCCCAGTCCATGGCCTCCCTGACCATAGAGACCCTGCCTAGAGTAGTCCCCAGCCCCTCATGTCCTCCCCGACCATAGAGACCCTGCCTAGAGTGGTCCCCAGTCCATGGCCTCTCTGACCATAGAGACCCTGCCTAGAGTAGGTCCCCAGCCCCTCATGTCCTCCCCGACCATAGATACCCTGACTAGAGTGGTCCCCAGCCCCTCTTGTCCTCCTTGACCATAGAGTGCTTGCCTAGAGGGCGGTCTCCAGTCCCCCTGTACAGGGCTCCCTGACCATAGAGTTCCTCCCTAGAGTGATCCCCAACACTCCTCCGTGTGGTACTTCACATAGAGATGCTGCCTAGAGAGGTCCCCAAACCCCCACCCCACCAGATGTCCCCCAAAGAGCACAGAGACCCTGCCCAGAGCGCTCCCCCAGCCCCTGTCGTGTGCTCCCCAACCCCAGAGCACCTCCCCCACAGCCACAGAGACCCGGCTAGAGCCACCACCCCGCGGCTGCCCTGTCTGTCACGCCGCCAGCTCTCTACGGCGGTGGGGTGGGGAGGAACAGGGCACAGCTTAGCCAGTGCCCCGGACCCCTCGATCCCAGGCACGGCCTCCCCTCCCAGAGGGGCCTGCGTCTCCGTCCCCCCGGCTAGAGGGGCTGAGCCCCGGGGGTGTCCCTGCTGCCCTCGCTCTGTGCGCCTGCCCCAGGCTGTTCCTACCCAGCAGGGCGGCGAAGACGGGGAAGCTGGAGACCTTCAGGCCCAGCTGCTGGGCCACCTGGTGCATGAGGAACTGGTTGGTGGTGAGACTCTTGCCGTTCCAGCTCAGCTTCAGGGCGTGGGCGCTGAAGTAGCAGGGCAGGCTGGCCAGGGCGAACTCCGAGTCGTGGGCCAGCAGCCCGTGGAAGCCGCGCTCCCCGGAAGAAGGACACCACCTCCAGGTGATGGTCCTCCAGGCTCTGGAAGACCTGCAGGTGGGAGAAGATGGTCACACTCGACTGTGGTGAGACAAGGGAAGGAAGGGGGCCCGCACGGAGCCCCCCGCCATAGAGGGGGGAACGGGGGACCCAGGTATAGGGGAGGGAGAAATGGAGGGCCCTGGTATAGAGGGAGGAGGGAATGGGGCACACGCAGAGCCCCCTGTTGTAGACAGGGAACGGGGGGGCCCTGTATGGGGGAGGAGTGTGGGGACAGAGCCCCCCGCAGAGGAAGGAAGGAGAGAACACAGCGCGCTGGGGGATGCAATTGGCAGGCGCCATCTCTGGGCTCGGAGGAAGCCGGCAGCTCTTTGCTGGGTTTCTCTCTCCCCGTCAGCGCAACCCGTGGTTCTGCCCGGGGACTCAGTACCAGCCATCAGCCAGGGCAGAGGCAGAGTTAATCAGGCCAACCCCACACTGGCGACCAGGGGGCTAGACAGAGGGCTCTGGCTCGCCGGCCCACGACGCCTCTAGCTGCACCCAGTCCCTGATGCTTCCGAGGAGGGCAGAGAAACGACAGTTCTGCATTGGGGAGAGATGGAACCTTCCTTCCTGACCTGAGCTGGCGAAGCCCTGAAGCACGAGAGTGGATCACAGCCCTTATCCGGAGGCAGAGCTATCCTTGGGCATGGGACAGGCAGCTCCACCCAGAACTGCCCCGGCTGCCTGTCCTCGAAGTGTCGCCGTCCCTTGATTGTCCCCCACCCCACCCCACCTCCCTTTCATCGCGACCCTGGCACGATTCCACAACCCTCCTGGTGGCTGTTCCTTCTCTCCCTTTAATTAAAGCTGGGTTGCCCAGCCCCAACTGCCAACAGGCGGGCGCTGCTCCGGGGCGCTGGCCGTCTCATGCCTCCCAGAGACGCTCTCCAACCAGGCACCTGTTTAAACACAGGCCACAGGACGTCCTTGAGTTCAATGGCGAATCCACACGTCCCTCGGAAATGGGGCCCCTCCCTGTTCAAAATCAACACCTGATTTCCAGGCTGGATTTATTTTGCTTCAACTTCCAGCCACTAGCTTGTGTTCGAGCTTCCACTGCTGGACTGGCGAGCCCGTCAGGAAACGTTTGGTCCCTCCGGAGGCGTTTAGAGACTGGGATCACATCACCCTTCACCTTCCCTTTGTGGAGCTCAAGAGATCGCGCTCCTGGCGTCTCTCGCAGGCGGGTTTTCTAACCCTTTGCATCGGTCTCCTGGCTCTTCTCCGGCCCCTCTTCAACTGATCAACAGCCCCCTTGAATTCCAGACACCAGAACTGGACGCGGGATCCCAGCAGCGGACGCACCAGGGCCGAATCCAGGGTGAAATCACCTCTGCTCCCACTCGAGATTCCCCGGTCTATACATCCCAGGATGGCCTTAGCCCTTTCGGCCCCAGCGTCGCACCAGAAGCTCCCGTTCAGCTGCCCCCATGACCCCCCTGTCCTATTTCTCCACTTTGCCTGGCACAGAGCATTCCCCTGGCACCTACAGCTCAAGGGCTGACGATGCAGCTAGCCCCGGAAGTACCCTTCCTATCCAGCACTCGGTACCAGGAACCCACATTAAAGGTCAAAAGAGAACTACTGTTGATGATGGAGAGAGAGATCCAACAGATGCAATGAATAGGAGTCTCCCAGCGCTGGATGCAGCCACCTCTGGGGCGGGGCAGCTGGGGAACAGCCAAACACAACGCCACATAGGAAGGGCTCGCCGGGTGCTGGGATGCAGCCACCTCTGAGGAACAATCACAGAGCCAGGCAGCCCAGCTGGTCGGGAGAGGAGACGAAAGAGAACGATGAAGTGCAGGGGAAGGAGGCAGAGAGGATTAGGGTCACAGCTCAGACCGCAGGAAGCGGGGCTCATGCAGGTGGAAGGGGCCATAGGTGGAAGGGCAGGGGGCAGACTCAGGTAGGCACAGTCATAGGGCGCCAGGGGGAGGCGTGGGGTGAACGGACATGGGGGGCAGGCGCGCAGCCGCCCTCTCCTACCTTGACCCGGAAGCGGATCATGGCCAGGCGGACGCAGTGCCCCAGGCAGGCGGGGGGCAGGAACCAGGCGCGGGGGGGCGGCGTGCCCTTGTTGCCCACGTGGCCGGCGATGAGCTGGGCCGTCTGCCGCTCGGCCTGGGCCTTGCGGCCCCACTCGGGCAGCCGCTCCTTGCCCAGCCCGCCATTGAAGATGACCGCCAGCTCCAGCCCGCCCTGGTAGAGGCAGGCCTGGGACAGGGCCGCCAGGTAGCCCACCATGGCGTTCCACTGGCCGCCGCACACCCAGTCCGTCTGGTAGCCGCCATACAGCCGCTGCAGGGCCGAGTCCGCGTCCACCAGCAGCCGGGCCGGGCAGGCCGACGTCAGCCCCGGAGCATGCTGGGAGTGGGCCGCCACCGTCGCCAGCCCCGGAGCATGCTGGGAGTGGGCCGCCACCGTCGCCAGCCCCGGAGCATGCTGGGAGTGAGCCGCCCCTGTCGCCAGCCCCGGAGCATGCTGGGAGTGGGCCGCCACCGTCGCCAGCCCCGGAGCATGCTGGGAGTGAGTTACTGACGCCAGCCCCGGAGCATGCTGGGAATGAGTTACTGACGCCAGCCCCGGAGCATGCTGGGAATGAGCTACCGACGCTAACCCCGGAGCATGCTGGGAGTGGGCTGTGAGAGGCGGGGGGTAGGGCCCGGGCAGCGGCTGGAGGTAGCCGGCCAGGCCGCAGTAGGGGGGCCCCCCGCGGACCCCCGCCGCCCGGGCCAGCTTGAGCAGGTCGACGGGCACCACGGCGCCCGGGCAGCGCTTCTCCACGAACTCCTGGAAGCCCTGGACCCCCATCGCGGTGGGCCCCACTTCGGGGTCAGGGCGAGGGGGGGGGCGGGGGCCCCCCTCCCCTAACCGGGGGCTGGCTCCTGGGCTCCTCCCCGCCCCCCCTCACAGCGCCCAGCGCTTTGGGGCGGCCGTGGCCGCCATGTTGTAGCTTTCTTCTCCTTCTCCGCCTCCCTGCCAGCCTCTCCCCCGCCCGGCCGCGGGGCACGTCGGGAGTTGTAGTTTGCTCCCTCGGGGTGCGCCCGTTAGAACCCATGGACGGGCGGGAGGGGTCGGGACTCAAAGTCCCGGCAGGCCCTGCGGGAAGCGCGGCGCCCTCCCGCCATGTTGTCCGGGTCGCCTTCGCGTGGGCTCATGGGAGTTGTAGTCCTTTCCGTCAGGGCAGGCCCGTTAGCACTGAGGGCGCGGGAGGGCTCGGACTACGACTCCCGGCAGCCCGAGCGAGCCGCCCTGCAGCTCTTCTCCCCCATGTTGTCCGGTGCATCGAGCAAGGCAGCGTATGGCCTCATGGGAGTTGCAGTGCTCGGCTTCCAGGCTACCGTGCGCCCTAAGGTCGCCATCTTGCCGGGTGCCGCTTCTCTCCCAAGGGATCATGGGAGTTGTAGTGCGGCTCGCAAAACGCCATCTTGTACGTCGCAAGGCCGCATGGGACTTGTAGTGCGGTTCCCAGATCGCCATCTTGTCCGTCGCAGAGCCTCATGGGAGTTGTAGTCTCGCAGTGGCGTGATCGGCAAGGACTACAACTCCCAACGGCCATTGCTGCCCTCAGCCACCTTTGCCCTCCCTGCTTTCTAGCCGCAGGGCATGCTGGGAGGTGTAGTCCACTAGCTTCCCCAACCCAGCAGCCTACAGTTCACAGTGAGTTCACAGCCTCGTTACCCACAGTGCTGAGGGGAAGGGATTATATTACCCAGAATCCTCTCTGGGAAGGGGGAGGTGCCTCATTGACCTTACCCAGAAACCTCTCGGGAATAGGGGGAGGGGCCTCATTGATTTTACCCAGAATCCTATCTGGGAACAGGGGGAGGTGCCTCATTGACATTACCCAGAATCCTCTTGGAGAACAGGGCAAGGGGGCTCATTGATTTTACCCAGAAACCTCTCAGGAATAGGGGGAGGGGCCTCATTGACATTACCCAGAATCCTCTCTGGGAACAGGGGGAGGGGCCTCATTGACCTTACCCAGAATCCTCTCTGGGAAAGCAGGGGGGTTCTCGATTTGGGCACCTAACGTCCCTGGGCCTCAGGCGGGGCTCACAGCTCAACGCTTGGCCCCGTAGAGAAGCTGGAGGGACGGGGCTGCGCTGCTGTGCTTCACAACGAGCTGTGTCCCTGTTACAAGCAAGTCCTGCCCGGCACAGCTGAGCAGATCGTTTTCCCAGGGGCTCAACCTCACATTAGGACCCTTTTTTTTATCCCACACGGGTCTATTCACGTTGGTCGGGGGAGGTGGTGGGCAAAGGAAGTGGAGATTTTTTTCCCTGGGTCCCGTCCTCCCCACTCCTCCAACCCACACACTCCTGCTTGCTGCTGGGATGAATTGGAGATTTATAACTATCAAAAAGAAACAAAATATTAAAAAACGAAAATCCAAATGTATTTCAGGTTAACATAGTTTTCACCAAACATTTCACCTTTACAGAGTAAGAACGTGTAAAATGAAGGACAGACAGACTGCTGGGTTTCAGAAACGAAACAGCCCAGAATGCATCATTTTAACGACTTTTAAATAAAACACCTTAAAGGGACGTTAAGAATCACGCCCCGCGGAACAATGCCAGTGGCTTGGCTTATTTTGATGGCTTAATTGGGGACACAAATAATTCATGAGGGTTGTTTCTGTTGACAAAACAAGCATTTCAAATCGTTGCTACTGAAAGGCGGATCGGCGCTCCAGCTTTCACATGCTTCACCAAAGATCCCAGGTCAACTGTGCACTAAATCGTATTTTCATTCATCCAGCTGAATTCAGGGGGGGATCTGCCACTCAAGAGAGCAAATGCGATCGCTACACAAATAATTAACTTAGAAAACGGAAGATCAAATGTCACTTTGAATCCATAAGACAAGGGGTGGAAATAAAGCAACATCGGGAAATCGGAGGCTGGATTCAAACGGCACTAAAAAAAAATAAATGAGGTAGATAAAACCAAGAGCAAACGTAAAAAGCGCCAGGTTCAGCAGACTGTCTCCCAAACCAGCCTGTTATTAAAATGATACATTCGTTACAGGGGATGACGACCCCGGTACACTTCCACCTGAAAGAGTCACAGCAGGAAAATAAAAAGTTTCTAAAAAAAAAATTCACATTTGTTTATCACCTTCAAATCCTTCATGCTGGATAGAAACTAAAAATGCCACGTGGGGCCCGGAGAGCTCCTTGTTACATTACAGCAAACGAAAATCTGAACCGTTAAATACAGACCGAACGCTGCTACCGACTCTTTTGGGGGGTGGGGGCGTGGTTGGGTTTGTTATCAGATTCACAGCGTCTATGTCTAGCGTGCTGCTCAGACACTTCAGGATAGGGAGGGTACATCTGGAGGGACTGCAGTCTTCCAAGGACTTGTAGTTTGCCCTAGGAAACAGACACCAGTGACTGGTCCATACAGACATAGGTGTTTTCCCAGTCTACCTGCAGTCATTTCTGCTGTCGGGCCCTGATCTAGGACACCCTCCCCTGTTGCTGTTTAAACCCTTCCTGAATCAAAGCTAGATTCCCCGTGTCACTAAGGGTTTGTCTGTGCATGGGCTCTTCCCAACTGTTCCTGTCCCTGATTACTCACACACTTCAACTTGTGCTTTGCTAGATCAGGGCCAGAGCGCGCAGAAATTAGCAGGGTCAAAGCCCAAAGCATCCTCCGGACCTGATTTTATACCACTCTACCTGTGTCAGTTACAGATACGATACCAGTCCCACCCCTCCTGTAGACACGGGTCTCCTCTTCCTACAAGGGAACAGGCGTACCAACAGACGCATGCGACGGTGTGCTTTCACTCTACCTGTGTCAGTTACAGATACGATACCAGTCCCACCCCTCCTGTAGACACGGGTCTCCTCTTCCTACAAGGGAACAGGCGTACCAACAGACGCATGCGACGGTGTGCTTTCACTCTGCCTGTGTCAGTTACAGATACGATACCAGTCCCACCCCTCCTGTAGACACAGGTCTCCTCTTCCTACAAGGGAACAGGCGTACCAACAGATGCACACTACCGTGTGCTTTCACTCTACCTGTGTCAGTTACAGATTCAATACCAGTCCCACCCCTCCTGTAGACACGGGTCTCCTCTTCCTACAAGGGAACAGGCGTACCAACAGACGCACGCGACGGTGTGCTTTCACTCTGCCTGCATAGCGCTCGGATTTCTGTCCGGTTTTGGTGTCAATTACAATCAGGTCCCAGAGTCTTAGGCCTGGGTCTACAGAAAATCCCTCCTGCTGCAGCCTTGCAAGGGCAGACAAGCCCTTGATTTCCCCTCCCGACGGAAAACCAATGGCTGTTTCGTAGATCTGTGCTTTGGGGAAAGGAAGAAAACTAAGGCCAAGCACCTCCCATTCTCCTCCAAAGGGAAAACAAAACCAGACTTCGTAGTCCAAGTGCCTGCGCCGTTTGAGTCTTGTTTTTAACGGAGTGAACACAACCAGCCAAGAAACAACCGAAACGTCTTAAAAACCCCCCAGTGAGATGAGAAACGCTGTTCTCGGGTCTTCACAAACTCCGCTTGCTATCTGCGGGTGGATTTGTTTTCTGCACGTGTTCGCTATAAAAAAGTTAAACCCACTGGTGTCAAGTCACCCTCGGGTGCGCGCTCCTCCCAGTAAAACTCTGACCCAAATCCTAGGAGACAGCAGATATAAGGCAATGCAAGTGGCTGTGGGCAGACGGGGTAGGGGGAGGCATCTAATGGGACCGGGTTCGCACCTCTACCTGGGTCCATGTCTAATGCTGTTCTAAGCGGGCTTTTCAGGGTGGAGCAGAAGCATTTGGCACGCCTGAAAAGTTCCTATCTGACAAAGGGCCCAACAGACTCGAAAGCCACCTGGCAAAGAAATGTCTGTTTGAAACTCAGGAGGCAGAAAAGGCCACGAGACAGCAACGCCGAGGAGAGTCGGGATGCGTTTTGGCAAATGATTTGAAGTCCCTGTTCCTACCACAAATCTAACCCAACCCCACGTGCTAAAATCCTGGCGAAGACGACAAGGAACTGAAGCCAAGCTGGGCGCCGGAGTCAGCGAGCCCATCAGGTGAGAGGGAGAAACGGGATTTGCTGCACTTCACGTAAACCAAAATCTCCATTAGCCTCAACTAGTCTCTTGCTGTGAAAGCTCCCTCCTAGCATAGCACAGCAGGGCGGCCATCGGGACGTGCTCGTCTACAACCCCCGGCCTCGGAGGCCGGCTGCAAAGGGAAAGAATAGTGAAAAGAAACAAACCCACTGAAAGTGAGCGGCTTTGAATGTTCTCCAAATCATAGAGCCAAGTCGAGTGTGTGCGGGACCCCAATGTTGTTCGGGTTGCTGGGCTTAATAGTTCAGAGCCCAAAAGGGGCCAGATATGAGCTATTAGATCAAAGCCAGGATGACACAGGATGAAATTTTCAGAAGGGCCATTTTCAAAAGAGACATAGGAGTTGATTTTCAAAGGTATTTAGGAGCGTAAAGATGCAAACAGGCGCCTACCGGCACAGTCACAAAGCAGGTTAGGCAGCTAAATTCGATTGAAATCAATGAGTTAAGCCGCTAAACTGCTTCTACCTTTGAAAATCTGGAAAAGTCCCTTTCGAAAATGGGCCTTGAGGCAGTATTTTCAAATGTGCCTAAGACAGAATAACATTGGGAGCCAGTGCTTCCGAAAGGCTGGCTTTTCAAAACGAGGGCAGCTGGAAAAGCACAGGGTTTGGGTAGGGCCCAATTCACTGCAGCACCGAGGTGCGCACAGCCCTGTGTCCGTGTCTAATTTTGCACCTCCAAATCTGTGTCCCAGATTGGGTGACTGAGATTGGAAGAGATTTAAAATAGCCCCCTCCCAGCAACTCCCCCCACTCTGCAAAAATAACCAAACCAGAGCTCATTTCAACAGGAAACACACAACTCCCCAAGCATCTCTCAGCTGCTCAAATCAAAGAAGTGTGCGTACGAGGAACAAGGAAATAGATGCTGGCTTTGCACGGAGCTGCCCTGAATCGGTCAAGGATGTTCCCGACCCAGCGACAGTAAACCCCAATCCCCCTGGCTCAGGCTTGGAAGGAGGCTCTGTAGAACTCGGCAGAACCTAGCTGCACTGAGCAAAACATTTGTTCTTTCTAAACTTCCCAGCCGCGGCTCAAACCAACGTGAGTTCTAGGAGCACTTTTTCCATCAACTAACTTAAAAACCAAATCAGAAACTCCTCCCCACCATCACGGCTGCCATTGAGAAGATGCAGGCGGACAGCTTCTCCGCCAGAGAGGGGTGAAACGGAGGTTTCTTTTCGAAGCCATCACGTCTCGGGGGCATGAGACGCAGGAGCCGAGCTCTCCAAAGCTGGTTACAAAATGCAAATCAAATCAAGTATTCCGGGAGGATAGGAACCGTGCCACAAGCCATTGTTAGCCGAGCCAAATCGCCTCGCCTGGCAGACTGGGCATCTCCACACGGTTTGCAGGCCACGACGGGAGTTTTGCCTCCAGCTCCCTGCTCCGGCTTCATTTGGGACCAGGCGGGATGGCAGCTGGGTTAGGGACCGGGGAGGCCGGGAATCCCAGCATGCTGCCCCCTGGCTGGAAGGGTCCGACGGGCGGGGAGGGGACGACCAGCGACTGCTGAGCCATCCCCGAAACGCCCCCCCACTGCACTGGGTACGCCGCCCCTGCCATGGCATTGTACTGGCAGGCGTGGGGCACTCCGTAGGGCGGCAGGACACTGGGGAAAGCCGGGAGGGCCAGGCCGGGGGGCAAGGAGGCCGGCACAGTCCCGCGGATCTGGGAGAGGGAGGAAATCCAGGTGGAGCTGTAGCCCACCGATGCCGATGTGTTCTGAAAGGGGAGGGGGGGAGAGAGCAGTCAGATGGGTCAGCAAATTCCGACCCCGCTCCCCCCACAGCGCCGGGGACAGAACCCAGGAGTCCGGGCTCCCCGCCCCCCCCCCCCCGCTCTAACCACCAGTCCCCACTCCCCTCCCAGAGCCGGGGAGAGAACCCAGGAGTCCGGGCTCCCAGCCCCCGCTGCTCTACCCACCAGCCCCCACTCCCCTCCCAGAGCTGGGGAGAGAACCCAGGAGTCCGGGCTCCCAGCCCCCCCTGCTCTAACCACCAGTCCCCACTCCCCTCCCAGAGCCGGGAGAACACAGGAGTCCTGGCTCCCAGCTCCCCCTGCTCTAACCCACCAGTCCCCACTCCCCTCCCAGAGCCAGGGAGAGAACCCAGGAGTCCGGGCTCCCAGCCCCCCCTGCTCTAACCACCAGCCCCCACTCCCCTCCCAGAGCCGGGGAGAGAACCCAGGAGTCCGGGCTCCCAGCCCCCCCTGCTCTAACCACCAGTCCCCACTCCCCTCCCAGAGCCGGGGAGAGAACCCAGGAGTCCTGGCTCCCAGACCCCACTGCTCTAACCCACCAGCCTCCACTCCCCTTCCAGAGCCAGGGAGAGAACCCAGGAGTCCTGGCTCCCAGCCCCCCCTGCTCTAACCATCAGACTCCACTCCCCTCCCAGAACCAGGGAGAGAACCCAGGAGTCCTGGCTCCCAGCCCCCCCTGCTCTAACCCACCAGCCCCCACTCCTCTCCTAGAGCTGGGGAGAGAACACAGGAGTCCAGGCTCCCAGCCACCCCCCTCTAAGCACTAGACCCCCCTTCCCAGAACCAGGGAGAGAACCCAGGCGTCCTGGCCCCAGCCCCCCCTCACCTCACAGGCTTTGCTCCAGCTGTCCCCGTCCAGCCGGTGCTGGTTCTGTTTGATCTGGTTCAGGCTGGGTTTCAGAAGCGCGTTCCCGACGGCCTCCTTAGTCCAGTCGTCCACCAGCTTGTGCAGGTCGTCGGTGAACATCCCCTTCTTGCTGACCGGGGACTGCTGGCAGGAGGCGGCGCCGCTGACGACGCACAGCTGCTCTGTCGGGGAGAGGGGCGTGGGGGAGTTAGGGGGGCGAGGGGCAGGGCACACACAGCTCCCCCTGCTGGCCACGGCAGCGACGCGCTCGGCGAGCCCGCGGGCCCCGACTACCCGCCGGCTGAGGACTTGGCCTTCACGCTGCCTGGAGACGGGGGCCAGCCAGTGAGGCGGGGCAGGGGTGGGATCTGGGATCCACCCATCCGTCTGTCCGTCCCCATCAGCATCCTCTGTCCGTCCCCACCCGCGCCCCTCCGTCCGTCCGCCTCCCCAGGAGGGAGGGATAGCTCAGTGGTTTGAGCGTTGGCCTGCTAAACTCAAGGTTGTGAGTTCAATCCTTGAGGGGGCCATTTAGGGAACTGGGGCAAAACTCTGTCTGGGAATTGGTCCTGCCTTGAGCAGGGGGTTGGACTAGATCCCTCCTGAGGTCCCTTCCACCCTGAGATTCTAGGATTCCTCCATCCATCCCCCTGACACCTCCTCCAACCCCTTTATCCATCCCTCGCATCCCCATCCAGCCACCCAAGAGTTTAATGCTGACGCCCATCCCCACAGTATCTGGGCGACTTCCACGAGAAATCAAGGGCAATAGCGAGGGCCCTAGCGCTCAGACGGGAAGCTCTGCGGGGGCAGGGGATTTTTTTTGTTACGGGTTTGTACAGCGCCTGGCGTGGTGGGGTCCTGGGCCGTGGCTGGGGTGCCTAGGAGGTACCGTATTACACCTAATAGATACTGTACAGCACCCGCTGCGGTGGGGTCCTGGGCCGTGGCTGGGGTGCCTAGGAGGTACCGTATTACACCTAATAGATACTGTACAGCACCCGCTGCGGTGGGGTCCTGGGCCGTGGCTGGGGTGCCTAGGAGGTACCGTATTACACCTAATAGATACTGTACAGCGCCTGGCGCGGTGGGGACCTGGGCCGTGGCTGGGGTGCCTAGGAGGTACCGTATTACACCTAATAGATACTGTACAGCGCCTGGCGCGGTGGGGTCCTGGGCCGTGGCTGGGGTGCCTAGGAGGTACCGTATTACATCTAATAGATACTGTACAGCGCCTGGCGCGGTGGGGTCCTGGGCCGTGGCTGGGGTGCCTAGGAGGTACCGTATTACACCTAATAGATACTGTACAGCACCCGCTGCGGTGGGGTCCCGGGCCGTGGCTGGGGTGCCTAGGAGGTACCGTATTACACCTAATAGATACTGTACAGCGCCTGGCGCGGTGGGGACCTGGGCCGTGGCTAGGGTGCCTAGGAGGTACCGTATTACACCTAATAGACACTGTACAGCACCCGCTGCGGTGGGGTCCTGGGCCGTGGCTGGGGTGCCTAGGAGGTACCGTATTACACCTAATAGATACTGTACAGCGCCTGGCGCGGTGGGGTCCCGGGCCGTGGCTGGGGTGCCTAGGAGGTACCGTATTACACCTAATAGATACTGTACAGCGCCCGGCTCAGGTGATCAATGCTGCCACGGCAGGGTCCTGGGGTCTCTCGTGCTCAAACAGCAGTTCAGCCCCACTTTCAATTAATGCCTCTGGGCTCGGTGCCAGGCGGAACTCGCTGGGCTAAGCAGGGGCCAGACCGCAGCATCCAACGCCCCGCCCGGGAGACTGGCGGGGCAGCCCCAAGGCAGGGGCCAGACCGCAGCATCCAACGCCCCGCCGGGGAGACTGGCGGGGCAGCCCCAAGGCAGGGGCCAGACCGCAGCATCCAACGCCCCGCCGGGGAGACTGGCGGGGCAGCCCCAAGGCAGGGGCCAGACCGCAGCACCCAACGCCCCGCCTGGGAGACTGGCGGGGCAGCCCCAAGGCAGGGGCCAGCCCGCAGCATCCAACGCCCCGCCTGGGAGACTGGCGGGGCAGCCCCAAGGCAGGGGCCAGCCCGCAGCATCCAACGCACCGCCTGGGAGACTGGCGGGGCAGCCCCAAGGCAGGGGGCAGCGCAGCAGATAAGTACAGGGTGCAGGGCCCAGACGCGTCCCCGAGCCCGAACCAACGGGGCTCTGAGAAGTGGGTTAGACAGACAGAACCAATTGTGGCCAGAGAAGTCGATTACGCAGACCCAAGAGGGGCCAGAGGAGTAAATCGGACGGACGGACAGACCAACCCGCCAGCTAGAGGAAATTCCCCCCGGGCCAGGCTAGCAGGGTCTCTTCATACGGGCTCCTAGCTCACACAAAGCGTCTCAACGTGCTTTGCAAAGGGGCGCCAGTATCGTCACCCCAGTTTCACAGATGGGGAAACCGAGGCACAGGGCAGGGCCGAGTGACTCATCTGAGGAGCCGGGAACAGAACCCAGGTCTCCCAAATCCTAATCTAGCGCTTTAGCCCTTAGCGTGGGAACTGGCTCAGGGGCGCAGAGGTACCTGGGCTGGGCTCCCCCGGGGCGCAACTCTGATGCAGCAGGCGGGCCTGGATGCTCAGGTGATAGTCAATCATGGAGGCGGCGGTGGTCGTGCAGCAGCACTCTGTGTACGGGAGAGATGGAGTTAAAAATCCAGACGTCACCCTCTCGCCGTCCGACCCGTCGCCTCCCGCCCATAACCCTCTCGCCGTCCGACCCGTCGCCTCCCGCCCGTGACCCTCTCGCCGCCCGACCCGTCGCCTCCCGCCCGTCACCCTCTCGCCGCCCGACCCGTCGCCTGCCGCCCGTCACCCTCTCGCCGCCCGACCCGTCGCCTCCCGCCCGTCACCCTCTCGCCGCCCGACCCGTCGCCTCCCGCCCGTCACCCTCTCGCCGCCCGACCCGTCGCCTGCCGCCCGTCACCCTCTCGCCGTCCGACCCGTCGCCTCCCGCCCGTCACCCTCTCGCCGTCCGACCCGTCGCCTCCCGCCCGTCACCCTCTCGCCGTCCGACCCGTCGCCTCCCGCCCGTAACCCTCTCGCCGTCCGACCCGTCGCCTCCCGCCCGTGACCCTCTCGCCGTCCGACCCGTCGCCTCCCGCCCGTGACCCTCTCGCCGTCCGACCCGTCGCCTCCCGCCCGTCACCCTCTCGCCGTCCGACCCGTCGCCTCCCGCCCGTCACCCTCTCGCCGTCCGACCCGTCGCCTCCCGGCCGTGACCCTCTCGCCGTCCGACCCCTCGCCTCCCGCCCGTCACCCTCTCGCCGTCCGACCCGTCGCCTCCTCCCCGTAACCCTCTCGCCGTCCGACCCGTCGCCTCCCGCCCGTCACCCTCTCGCCGTCCGACCCGTCACCTGCTGCCCGTCACCCTCTCGCCGTCCGACCCGTCGCCTGCCGCCCGTCACCCTCTCGCCGCCCGACCCGTCGCCTGCCGCCCGTAACCCTCTCGCCGCCCGACCCGTCGCCTCCCGCCCGTCACCCTCTCGCCGTCCGACCCGTCGCCTCCCGCCCGTCACCCTCTCGCCGTCCGACCCGTCGCCTCCCGCCCGTAACCCTCTCGCCGTCCGACCCGTCGCCTGCCACCCGTCACCCTCTCGCCGTCCGACCCGTCGCC
This sequence comes from Chrysemys picta bellii, assembly GCF_011386835.1. Taxonomy (NCBI): domain Eukaryota; kingdom Metazoa; phylum Chordata; order Testudines; family Emydidae; genus Chrysemys; species Chrysemys picta. The sequence goes on from NC_088807.1 coordinate 25,692,800, forward strand.
TGCCTCCCGTCACCCTCTCGCCGCCCGACCCGTCGCCTCCCGCCCGTCACCCTCTCGCCGTCCGACCCGTCGCCTCCCGCCCGTCACCCTCTCGCCGTCCGACCCGTCGCCTGCCGCCCGTCACCCTCTCGTCATCCGACCCGTCGCCTCCCGCCCGTCACCCTCTCGCCGTCCGACCCGTCGCCTCCCGCCCGTCACCCTCTCGCCGTCCGACCCGTCGCCTCCCGCCCGTCACCCTCTCGCCGTCCGACCCGTCGCCTCCCGCCCCTGACCCTCTCGCCGTCCCACCCGTCGCCTCCCGCCCGTCACCCTCTCGCCGTCCGACCCGTCGCCTCCCGCCCGTAACCCTCTCGCCGTCCCACCCGTCGCCTCCCGCCCGTCACCCTCTCGCTTTCCGACCCGTCGCCTCCCGCCCGTCACCCTCTCGCCGTCCCACCCGTCGCCTCCCGCCCGTCACCCTCTCGCCGTCCCACCCGTCGCCTCCCGCCCGTCACCCTCTCGCCGCCCGACCCGTCGCCTCCCGCCCGTCACCCTCTCGCCGCCCGACCCGTCGCCTCCCGCCCGTCACCCTCTCGCCGTCCCACCCGTCGCCTCCCGCCCGTCACCCTCTCGCCGTCCGACCTGTCGCCTCCCGCCCGTCACCCTCTCGCCGTCCGACCCGTCGCCTCCTGCACGCCGCCAACCCTGGGCTACAGCCTAATCGGGGGGGGTCAATCGTCCCCACCCCACTCCATCCAAAGCCCTGCTGGGGTGACCCTGGGCAAGTCACGGCCTTTCTGTCCCTGTTTGTCCAGCTGTACAATGGGGATACGGATACCAGCTTCCTCTGTAAACGCTGGCAGATTACATCGGGCGTATGTCCTTACGGGTGAGAGTCATTAACCACTGGAACAATTTCCCACGGGGCGCGGCACGTTCCCCAGCACTGGGCGCTTTTCAGTCCCGGTGGGCCGTTTTCCTAAGGGGTCAGCCCCCGGCCTGGGTTGGTTCTCAGCTACGCGTCCCCCTGGGGGTACTCGAGATTTGCCTGGCTTTACAACAGGCTCCATGAAAAGCGCTAGCGGAGCTAGTACCCGCTAACGTCCCCCGGACAAGGCCTTGGTCACACCGACCTGGCAGGACAACCGTTCTATCCCGGGGGCTATTTCATAGCGCCATGGTACAGATGTGAACCTCGGCTGCGGCTGGGACGCTGGGGTATTTCTGGGTCTGATTTTGGAAGCAAGTCGATTTGAAGCGAGTTGAAACGTGGGGGGACACAAGCCAAATCAGCCTCCTGAGTGGGGGCCGGCCGTCTGGAACGGTTGAGAGCCCCTGGGATGGATGATCTGCTCTGAAATCCATGCACCTCGCTAGGAGCCAGGGGCCACTGTTCATAGGTTTGGCTGCTCCAACTTCCAGCCCTGGCCTGTGGGAGACGTTCGCCTGCTTCACCGAAGAGCCCGTAAGCACACGCAGGCGGCATCGAGCCAGAGGGACCGAGCTCCCGCAGTCTCTCACACTAAAGCCCAGTTCCCAACCCTCGGCTCATCCCCAAGACTCGTCTCTGGCCGCTCCCCTTCTAGCTCCCCCGTGCAGCGCCCAGTCCCTTGCGATCCCCCCCGGAAGGCCAGAAGGGATGGGGGCAGCCCCACGCTGGCCGGGGCTCGTTTCCTGGCTTACCGGTGGTGACGATACAGTTCTCGGCGTGTGTCAGGACCGGGGGCCGGACGCGCAGTTTGCTTTTGAAGGAGCGAGGCCGGCGGGGGGAGGCGGGCTGCAGGGACAGCTCCGACAGCTCGGGCTTGCTGTCTTTGAGGGCATGCAGGCGTTTGTACAGCTCCTGCAGCTCCCGGCTCTGCTGGGCCTGGAGCGTCACCACCTCCTGGACGTGTCTGTGGGGCAGGAAAAGCCGTCAGCATGGCACCCCCACACCCAGCGAGAACTGGTACTGCTCCGTGAGGGGGACCTGGGTTCTCTCCCCGGCTCTGGGAGGGGAGTGGGGTCTAGTGGTTAGAGCAGGGGGGCTGGGAGCCAGGACTCCGGGGTTAGAGCGGGGGGGTGGGGGTGGGAGTCAGGACTCCTGGATTCTCTCCCCGGCTCTGGGAGGGGAGTGGGGTCTAGTGGTTAGAGCGGGGGGGTGGGAGGGGAGTCAGGACTCCTGGGTTCTCTCCCCGGCTCTGGGAGGGGAGTGGGGTCTAGTGGTTAGAGCAGGGGGGCTGGGAGCCAGGACTCTGGGGTTAGAGCGGGGGGGTGGAGTGGGAGTCAGGACTCCTGGGTTCTCTCCCCGGCTCTGGGAGGGGAGTGGGGTCTAGTGGTTAGAGCAGGGGGGCTGGGAGCCAGGACTCCGGGGTTCCCCCCCCAGCTTTGGGAGGGGAGTGGGGTCTAGTGGTTAGAGCAAGGAGGGGCTGGGAGCCAGGACTCCTGGGTTCTTTTCTTGGTTCTGCCACTTCCCCGGCCTATGCCTCTGTTTTCCCTGGTCTGTCTAGCATATTTTGACTGAGCTCTTGCCACTCCCTAGGTGCCCAGCGGGACCCCAATCCTGACCTCTAGGCATTAGAGGAAGAACAGCGAAGGGTCCTGACAACACGCTCCCGGCTGGCTCTGAAAGAACAAAGCAGGACTCGCCTGAGTCTGCACAGAGCCTGCGCCGATCGCTCCGTGACCCGGCCTGAGCCAGCGCTGCCCTGTACCTCCAGCCCAAGCCCCTCTGCTCGGGGGGCCAGGCCACCCCCCCCCAGCCACGGGCTGGACGTGTGGCAGGAGAAACCCTGGGCGAGGAGAGCCCTGGTCCTGCTGCAGGTTGAGGGAAGAGGGTTGGGCTGGCCAGGGCCGGAGACGGCCCCTTACTTCTCCCGCAGCCGCTGCAGCTCCACCTTCAGGTCCTCGTCCTCGAGCTCGGACTCGTCGTCGCTGCTCATGGGCGAGGAGGCCGAGAGGAAGAGGGAGCTGCGGCGCTTGGCCCCGTGGCAGGCGCGGTCCTCGGGTGCCGGGGGGCGCCGCTCCCCGCTGGACCCCAGGGTCTCCCCCGACTCCTCAGGGCCCAGCTCGCTATCGGAGCTGGCCTGCCTCCGGACGGGCCCCTCGGCCCACGGCTCCGTGCTGCTTCCCGTGGCCGACAGCTCCTCCGGCTCCCGCTCCGGGGTGAGGGAAGAGGTGTCTGTGTCACAGGCCGGGCTGGCCCATGGGAGTGACTCTCCCGGCGGGGGGGTGCCTGGATCGTCCGTCTGACGCTCCTCCGCCCCAGCGGCGTCAGGCCCGGCGTCTGCTGGCTGCTGCGGCACGGCGGTGACCTGGGACGCACAGGGATGGGCAGCGTTAGCTGGGAAGGGCAGGCCCCGGCCATGAAGCGGTCATGCCTAGAGGTGATGGGAGGGGCTGGGAGCCAGGACTCCTGGGTTCTCTCCCCAGCTCTGGGAGGGGAGTGGGGGCTGGTGGTTAGAGCAGGGGGTCTGGGAGCCAGGACGCCTGGGTTCTCTCCCCAGCTCTGGGAGGGGAGTGGGGTCCGGCTGGTTAGAGCCAGAGGCATGGGGAAGGAGCCAGGCAATGGCTGGCAAGGCCCACCTGGAAGCGGCCTCGCTGATAGGACATCGAAGCCGATCTCCATCTCCCACTGGCTTCGTTCTGCCCGGCCTGCTCGGCAGGCCCCTCTGTCCTCGTCTCCTCTGCCTCCGCTGCCGAGGGGCGCCACAGCGGGAAGAAAAGAGCAGAAACAAGGGAGGGCATCGCGGGTTAGAACCGGGCCGCGGGGGCCACGCCTCCCAAGAGTGCCGCCGCGTCTGACACCCCGCCCGCCCCCGCCCGAGACTGACACTTCTAGGTGGAATGGAAAACAATGGGGGGAAGCGGGGGGGAGCCCGAGAAAAGGAAAGTGGCGACGGCTGCGGGGTGAAATGACGCGGATGGAAACAAAGGGGCGCGGCGGGGAAAGGAATCAGAACGGATGCTTTACCTATGGTAGATCCCTGTCTCTAAGCACACTACCTTGGCGGACTTTGGGTCTCTTGAAAAAGCTGGTGGATTGCCGGAGCCTGAACGCCCAGCTTTTTAATTTGCGAGTCCAGGATTTCTTGCTAATAGGGTTTTTGAGACTAGGGCAAGTAAAGCTTAGGCCAAAATATCCACCTCCTGTCTGCAGATGAACGGCTCCGACGCTGGCCACCGCAGCAGGGCAGGCCTCGGGGTTCGGCGGGGAGGAAGGCTCCGGGGACGGCTCCTGAAAGAGACAAAGGGGAGGGACAGAGAAACCCGCAGCGCCTGAGTGGGACGGGACAGCTGCAGATTCGCAAGGCAAAGGGGACCCCGGGGACCCCCTGCATCAGACTTCCCTGAATTAATGGCTGGGGGCCCTAGAGCCACCGGGAGGTAGTGTGACCAGATGTCCCGATTTATAGGGACAGGCCTGATTTTTGGGACTTTTTCTTATATAGGCTCCTATTACCCACCCCACCCCCGACCCGATTTTTCACACTTGCTGTCTGGTCACTACCGAGAGGGGGCTCAGAAACCACCATCCTGCCCCAACCCAACTTTCCAAACCGTACCAGGCCCCCTTGTCGCTCCACCATGTGCGTCTAAAGGACTTTCCAACGGGCTGGCGAATCGGGGGCCCTGCTCTCGGCCGGGGAAGGGGTCCGCGCGGCGCCCGGCACGGGGGGGCCCCGCTCTTGGCCGGGGGAGAGGTCCGCGCCCGGCACGGGGGGGGCCCTGATCTTGGCCGGGGGTCGGACCACCTGGGCCCCAGCCCCCAATGCCAGCGTTGCATCCCGGGTACCATACCCGCCGGCCCCCATACTCACATGCAGACAGAGTTCCCTGGGTGCGACTGTGATGACGTCGGGGTCCTGGCTCAGCGCGGGCGAGCCGGCGGGCTGGCTGGCAGGCTCGGGGGGGGGCAGCGGAGACCCCTCGGAGGTGTCGGTCCCCTGGGACTCCGCCGGGCTCCCTGGCGCTCCTAGGGAGGGTCCGACGGCTGGCGCTTCCAGCCCGCCACAGGACAGCGTATCCTCGGCCGAGGAGAGTGGGGACTCTGTGCTCTGCGTGTCCTTCTGGCTCTCGGAGTAGCTGTGCTCTTGGTAGAGCAGCGTCCTTAGCTTCTCATCCAGGGTTTTGATTCGGTTGTCGACAAAATCCATCTTGGGCGGCCCCTCGCCGTCAGATTCTGGCACCGAGGGAGGCAGCGGAGCCGGTTCCGAGCCGGGCGTCTGGGCCTGCCCGGCCTTGGAGCTCGGAGAGGCATCTCCTTCTTGTGGAGTGTGCTGGGACTGGCGCTCGGACGCTGGGTCCTCGGTCAGGAGGGGTGGCTCGCCAGCGGGCGCCACCGCCAAGCCGAGAGGGCAGTCGCCAGGCTGTGGGGCAGGGGGCTCTCCCGTCTCCGGCCCAGCCCAGCTGTCATTGGCAGTGAGAGGCACTAGCTTCTCTGCATCTCCTTCCGCCAGCCCCTCGCATTTCAAGCCGGGGCACTCCGGTGCCGCGCTGTCCTTTGGGCTGGCGTTGGGACCCTGGCTCTCGGCAGCCAGTGGTTCACCCTGGGGACACGTCTCCTTAGCGTTCTCCTTGTCCGGACCTGTAACTACCGCCGGGGAGAAACGTTACACCCGACTGAGACGCTGAGCAGGGACCTCGGCCCCTCCCAGACACATCGTCAGTAAAGACAGCTGTGGGGGTTTCCCCAAGCAAAGGGCCTAAGAGGGAGGGGCTGGAAGGTGAAGGGAGCTGCTGGGAATTTCTGTGGCCGAAGGATCTTCACAGAGACCCAGTTCTCAGCAGACTCAGGCTGCGTGACTATCAGGGACACTAACAGCAGTTCACCCCTCTCTGAGCAACTGGCTCAGGCTCTCTGCAGACTCAGGCAAGGTCACACTCGGGGCAATTCCCCCTTCTCAGAGCAACTGGCTCTTGACCCATTCCTTCCCGACCCTAAATCTGGCTCTTGGTTTGACCATGAGCAGGGGAGAAAGACCCACCGGCCAGGCATGCAGCCGGAGGATTCGCTGGACTGTCTCAGAGCACTGGCCCACCCTGTCCAGTGCCCCACCTTACCCCAGCTGAGACCAGGATCCAAACCTGGGCCCTTCACAGAAGCCCTACTGCGTGGGCTACAAAGCCTTGTGCCAAAGCTAAGAGAAAGTCTCTGGCCGGTTTTGACTCGGGCCTTTGCTCTGAATTGTTCGGCTCCCTCTGCTCTCTGACCTCCCGTCACCCATGGTGGAAGTCTCTGCTCACCAGGAACAGCCGGCGTCTGCCCCTCTCTGTTCCTTATTGTCTGATTGATGCAGAATCGCCAGCGGCCGACTGGAGAGGACTGAGGAGCGCACTCGTCTGGGGAAAGTCGAAAGGGGAAGCGTCACTTGTACCTACCAGCAGGTAAGTCTAGTGCATTTCTGTCCTAGCTTATCGGCCGGCCAAAGCACATCCCTCCGCCTCCCACTCTGTGGGTCTGGTTCGCCTGCCTTGGAATATCAGCCACGTGGGTCGGGCACGGCGAATGGCTCGTGTACGCAGGGCAGGGGAACGCCAAGGCGAAGCTAACTGCTTTGCTTGGCGCCAGCGTCGCTTGCTGAATTCGCCCTGACGACTGGTTTAAATAACACGTGCGGTTGCTGTGTAGGACAACGGTGCTGTTGTGATGGAGTCACAGATTCATACGTTCCGAGGCCGGAAGGGGGCATTGTGATCATTCACCAGGCCCCCTGCAGAGCACGGGCTGGAGAACGGCCCCAGAAAAATTCCTAGGGCAGATCTTTTAGGAAAACATCCCCTCTTGATTTCCCCAGGGTCAGTGACGGAGAATCCGCCATGACCCTCGGGAGATGGTTGCAGTGGTTAATGACTCTCAACATTAAAACGCGCCTCGTTTCCGGTCTGATTTCGTCTGGCTTCAACCTCTACCCACTGGATGGTGTTAGACCTTCCTCTGCTCGACGGAAGAGCCCGTTATTAAGTATCTGTTCCCGATGTAGATATTTACAGATTGGGATCAAGCCACCCCTTCACCTTCTCTTTGGTAAGCTAAAGAAATTGAGCTCCTTGAGTTAACCCCAGAATCCCCAAGGTCATTCTGCACCCCGGAGAGAAACAGCATGAAATAGAGAAACATGAAACCCTACTATGCACCTCACCCCAGAATAACACAGGTTGATCTTGCAATCGCTAGCAGGGTTTGGGAATCGGTGACAGCATGTCCCCCTCTCAAAAAAATTTGGGAGGAAGGTGGAGAAAGCAGAGGGTCAATAAGATTCATTTCAACAGAGAACCCAGGGAGGTCTCCCTTAAATCCAGCTCTCCGGGGCGCAAAGCCAAGCCAACACCCCTGTGTTTCAAGGTTCTTTAAAGGTACTTACTGCCGGTCTGAGCGGAGGCAGGGTTTATCTGAACTTGCTCGGACGACCCTGTCTGAATTAAAAACCGACAAGTCAATAAACAATGAAGCTTCGGAGGTGCCCACGTAGCCGAGAAGACATGCCCGAGATAAAGCACCGTTCTTACTTGGCTGCTGTTGGACTCAGAGGGAACGGAATCGTTGCCAAATGCTCGCTCTTCCACCGGCAGGCTTCGGAGGATCTCCTGAGCTTGGCACACGATGGCTCTCAGCTCCTCCACAAACTTCTCCTTCTCGCTCTCCAGCACAAAGTTATCTTCCACCTGATTGGGGGGAACCAACACCCAACAGTTCAATCAGCGTTTCCCAAAGCGTGGGACTCGACAGCCAGGGACTGGACAAGTACCCGAATCGTTCAGCAGATTTTCAGCTTTCGCTTATTACAAAAGGAAGTGTCTCTAGCTCGTATTGCTGCAAAAGAATCTTCGATAACGTGCCCCGAGTCTGCCTGAGTCTGCAGAGAGCCTGAGCCGATTGCGCAGAGAGGTGGGAACTGGCTCCTTTAGCTATCTCAGTTGCCCAGTGACAATACCTTGACCCATTTCGCTGCTGGTCCAAGCATGTTAGGAAAGAGAGGAACAGCTCATACTGGGAGCAATGCCGTCTGACAGCCGTTTGAAAAAGTGCTGGCTCGCCCAAAAAAGGGAACAGCCCTGACGTGGCAGGTGAGGAATCGTGGGAATTTGTAGGTTTGACTCCCAACTCTCAGAACTCCAGGGTCCCACAATGCACAGCGAGAGAAGTCCCAGAATGCACAGAGCCCAACAGCGAGGCAAAGCACCATGGAAGACCTGCCTAGAATCCACGGAGTCCAACGACTGCTCCCCGCACACCCCAATTTTGTTAATCTAGCCCTTTAACAACGCCCCAAACTGATGTTGTCGATTCACTGACATTTTTCGTAATTTTCAGATTCGTCCTGACCTGCTTTTTTGGAACAGGCCAAAACAATCAGTGAGATGTAGTGAAACCAAGCCCTAGCGAACCGAACCGTCAGCTCCCAGGCCCTAGGGTGGGGCCCTCATCACCCACTCCCGAGATCATCTACTCTCCACCTTGGAAAATCAGCCCAGGTGAGACCCTCAAAGCTCACAGGCACCGCGGCACAACGCGCTAGACCAATCTCTGAGCTGCCCAGGACGGTGAGAAGACGGTACGGGTGTCTTCGTGGAAGGAAAATTCGTGGTTTCCCTGGCCGGAAGGGACCATTGCAACTGTCCAGTCTGAATCTCCTGCATCCCGAGAACTGCCCCGAGATCATTCCTGCTTCAAGCAGAGCAGAACTTTTCGGCAAACATCCCATCTTGCCTGGAAGATTGTCAGGGATGGAGAATCCGCCACAGCTGGGGATCAGTTGTTCCGATGGTTATTATTTCCAGTCTGAATGCGTCTAGCTGCAGCCTCTGCCATTGGGCTGTCTCAGAGCGCTCTCTGCTAGGTGAAGGAGCCCGTTATTAATATTTGTTCCCCAGGTGGATCCATACAGAGCGGGATCAAGTCACCCCGGCACCTTCTCTAAAGCTAAACAGATGGAGCAGCTGGAGTCAGGTTTTCTAACCCCTGAATCATTCTCAGGGCTCGTCTCTGACCCCCCTACCCGTGACTATCCACATTCACCTTCAAGTGCAGGTGTGATGCTCCGTATTCTTTAGAGAAATATGCTTGTGATACGAATCGGGCATAACTAAGCTGTGTTTTATGCAGGATGGCTCATGTAAGGCATCATTGGAAAGGTTACGATGCACTGAAGGTGATTATCCAGTTTGTACGGCTGTATCATTTCCGTATCTAAAGTTAGGGCGTGTGTACGTGGGAGCAGGGGCAGCTCCAGGCACCGGCACACCAAGCGCGTGCCTGGGGCGGCAAGCCACGGGGGGCGGCGTGCCGGTCGCTGTGAGGACGGCAGTCAGGCTGCCTTTGGCAGCATGTCTGCGGGAGGTCCGCCGGTCCCACGGTTTTGGCGGCAATTCAGCGGTGGGTACGCCGAAGGCGCGGGACCGGCGGACCTCCCGCAGCTACACCACCAAATCCGTGTTACCAGCGGACCACCCGCAGGCACGCCGCCGAAGGCTGCCTGACTGCCATGCTTGGGGCGGCAAAATACATAGGCGCCCCTGCGTGGGAGACACTCACCAGACAACCGGCCATCAGCCTTGATGGGCCAGTAGAAAGAAACAATAAGACATTGAAGATACTACTCTCTGTTGCTGTGACACTCCTAGGTCAGGTGGTCCTGTCACCTGGTACTAAACACCATCTTAACGTCTAGTGATTTTCCTCTAAAAGAAGGGGGAGGTCATGCGTGGGAAACAGAAGGTACCCGCCTTGTGCAAAATTCTATTCAAGGATGGGAGGCAAGGTCATCAGCGCTCTCCCCTCGCTGCCTTCCTGCCCAAGAACAGTTACTTTCCGCAGTCATTCTAGAGACCAAGGAACTAAGCTGAAGGAAAGGCCGGGGCTGAGTCCAGACTGAGACCGGAGTCCAGTCTGTAAAGGGAATACCTGGAACTCCAAGCTACAGAAACGCTGCATCCTGCTAAGTCAACATTTAGAGTAGGGAATTACATTTTGTAACCTGTTTCTTTTGAGTGTACTAAGCTTAGCTTGCGTGCTTTGTTTGATTTGCTCGGTAATCTGCTTCGTTCTGTTTGCGATCCCTGTAGTCAATACATTTATTTCCTGTTTATTTCAAAACCCGGTTTGTGCAATTCACGGCGGTGGACAAGAAGCTGTGCGTCTCTCTCTCCACATCGAGGGAGGGGGCAAATGTTTATGAGCTCGTGCTGTGCACATCTTTCTCTACAGTACAAGACAGTATTATCTTGGGGGTACTCTCCAGAGGGGAGCTGCACTTGAGGGCTGGGAAATCCCCTAGCTGATTCAGGCGGGCTCAGTGGAACCCCAATATATCAGGTGGCATCCCAGAAGGGGGGTCCAACCCGTCACATTGGGCACCAGAACTGGATGCAGGATTCCAGCAGCGGTCGCACCAGGGCCAAATCCAGGGGCAAAAGAACCCCTCTGCTCCGATTCGAGATTCCCCAGTTTATGCCGCCCAGGATCGCATTAGCCCTTTTGGCCCCAGCATCACCCTGGCACCTCGTGTTCGGCTGATTCTCCCCCACGAGCCCCGAATGTTTCCCAGAGTCGCTGCTCCCCAGGAGAGGGTCCCAGCAAGCCGGGCTGCAGCTGGGGAAACTCACCATGTAATCAGCAATATCCTCAGGCGCGTCTCCATCGGCATCAAACTTGAAGGTGACCATCTTGTTGTTGTGGGTCTCCAGCTGGCACTCGACCATGTTATCCCCAGCCGTGGACACCTGGGGACATGAGCAGAACGCCAGCGTTTTGTGGGGGGACCTGATTCCTGGGGCGGTGGGGCAGGCTAAGGGAATCTCGGGGAGCGAGGGGAGGAACATTCGGCTTTTAAGACCGACTTCGGGACTCCGATCTACCTGGTGGCCTTCAGTCCCTCCCCTGAGCCAAAGCAAGCCCCTCGTAGATTTCAACGGCTGCGGATTAGGCCCCAAGACAGCTGTCGGAAAGTCCGAGAGCGGACATGGAGTCCTACAGCGTGACGGGGCTTTGAAGGACAAGCACACGTGACGTTCAGTCCTGCTTAACTCCACGGCCAGCCTCTTGAGCGTGGGCACCGTCACGCCAGGCCAGTCCCAGGGAGACCAGCAGCAATCAGACGGACCCATTTCAGCCCTTGGGAGACTACACTGTTATGAGCACGAGAACGGCAAGGCCCAAGCGACGGCAGGGAACTGATAAGGTGAGCTGTGGCTGGGTGATCTCAGGAAGGTGAGCCTGCCCTGCCCCCCCTCGCAGAGGAAAGCGACCTCCCAGCTCCCAAATCACCCCCGACCCCCCAAAAAACCCAGCCGTAGCAAACTCGTGACAAAACCTGGGGAATTTGAATTCAAAAGCACCGAAGTGACTTAGGAACCTGCTTTCAAAACACACAGATTCACACATCCCAAGGTCAGAAGGGAGCGTTGTGATCGTCTGGCCCAACCCCCTGGCTAACACAGAGCCTTTCGAAAACCAGCCCATCTCGATTGATAGGAATCGCCCGCGAGCGAGACTCCCCCACACCTCTCGGTGAGATGTCCTAGCGCTCACCTCCCCTGGTGCCTTATTTCCCGTCGGAATTTAGACTGAGGAGCCCAATATTCAATATTTGTGCCCCACCTAGATACTTCTGGACTGTGATCAGGTCAATTTCTCCACGCAGAGAAGCTTGGAGGAACTAGGCGGCCCATGAGAACACGGGGCTGAGGAATGTCGAATCCCTTCCCGCGGTGAAAGGTCAGCTGGCCGAAGCCACAGGCTGAATTCCCCTTCTCGCCGCTACCAACCTGCAGGACTGTGAGCTGGAATTTGGTCCCTTTGTCCGGCCGGGGGCAGGACGCCCGCCTCTGTTTACTTCTGTCTTGTTTGCCGTTGCCGCTCGTGGGCTCGTGTGCGTTGGAGCTTTCCTTCAGAGCGGCCAGCTCCGGATTTAGCCTGGGAGCAGAGCAGGGAGAGAAGAAAAGCGTGAATGGCTGAGCTCTCGGAACGGGACTCGCTGTGGCAAACTGGATCAGCCAATCTGCCCCCAGGGGAAGAGACGGGCTGACGCATTTAGTTCCCTGCCCAAAGTCTTGAGTGTGGATTTGGTGTTTCCTGTCCTGGCCTCTCCTGGAGTCTTGTGTCAATGGGTTCCGCAGGCCGAGAGGCTCAGCCGCCCCAGAGGGGTTAGACAAGCAGCGGGAAAGAGACGGGACTGTGTGGGACATGAGCTGTGAGAAATAAATCCAAGGGGATCCGTTTACTGAGGTTTCTGGGGCACCGACCCAGCGGTCCTCCAGCTGGCAGGCCGGCCGGCTGACCGTCGGGGCTGTGAACTGCCACTCACGTGTGCTCCCCCCCCGAGAGGCACAGCACATGGGCAGACAGATTGGATTTTGCACCGGGCTCAATTCCTTTCCCCCTGCCACCCCCCACCCCCCACCCCCCGTTCCCATGCTCTCGAATTAACAAGGACGGAGACTCACCCTTGCGGGAAGTCTGGCTTTGGAGCAGCGATCTGGGGCTCCGGCCCCGAGGCAGGCTGGGAAACCTGCCAGGAAACAGAGTTGTGAAAGAAGGGAACGTCGGTCCTTCTCCAGGGACATGGGGCTATCCCGGCTACGAGAAGGGGTGGTAGAGGAGAAGCGGAACAGTGGCTGGACAAAGGCCAGACGAACGTAAGACAGAGCTAAAGAAAGGGCAGTGCCGGCACAAGGACTACCGGGATCAGGGATCGAGTCAGGCTGGAAATCAGAACTCGGGGGGGACCGAATTTGGCTTCGGAGCAGAGGAGCAGGATCACAGATGGGGTGCGGGAGAACGAGAGGCAATTGCCGGGCTCTTACAAGCCTAGAAATTCCCTCTGGGAGCAAGAAGCAGCCACCAGGTTACTGAACGCTGCGCGTAGGTACGAGTTCGGCGGGTTTTCAAACCAAGCTGTTGCGAGGGAGGCAAACCGGCGAGCGGCAGAGCCTTCCAAACAGGGCTAGGCAAAGCAGCCGGGCTCGCCAGCTATTCCCAGGCGGAGGAAGCGTGGAGGGGTGAAAGGGTGACCCAGGGTTGAGCACGGGAGGGACCCCACTTTCAGAGGATGACCCCACGAGGAACCATTCTCCGGGACAGTGGCTAAACCTGGAGCCTGGATGAAAACTCAGAAAGGGTCGCCGGCGAGGGAGGAGGCTTTCGGAGTCAATCTTCGGGCTTGTCTAGGGCAGGAAACTGACTGGCAAAATCTCAGCTGGGGAAAAAGGCTTCCGTGATTCCAATGGTGGAATTACCACGGCACTTCCCCGTGTCGACGAGCCGGCGGACACAGCAGGGACTGCTCGCAAGCTCTCAGCCTCGCTTCTTCACGCTGGCCCGGGAGTTCAGAGATCCCAAGGCCAGAAGGGATCCTGTATAACCCAGGCCAGAGACCTGCCCCCAATCCTTCCTTCTGACCTACAGCAGAGCTTCTCTACAAACCTCCCATCTCCATTTGAAAATGGCCAGTGACGGAGAGTCCACCAGGACCCTGGGTAAGCGTCCAATGGTTAATTACGCGCACCGTTAGAATCATCTGAGTCCGTCTAGTGCGACGGCCACCAGTGAGACCTTTCTTTGCTACCCCGAAGAGCCCATTATGAAATATCGGTTCCTCCCGCTGACACCTGTAGCCTGTGACCACGTTACCTCTTACCACCCCCAGCCCCAGGGAAGCGCTCTCTGCGGCTCTCCCCGAGTGCCCAGCCTAGGCTGAGGCCAGCTCACATACCTGCTCCAGCCCCGGCCTGTGCTGTTGGTGCGGCTGGGGGCTCAGGGCGGGCTGCGGGGAGGCCGCCGGACTCTGGTACGCCCCCGACTCTGCCGCTAACAGGACGTAGGCTGGCTGCTCGGGGATCTGCACCGCTGGCTGCTGCGCTCCATAGGCTTGTTCCGAGGGGGGCGGCTGCAGCTGCTCCGGCCTGGGCGACAGGGTCGGGAGCAAGGCGGGGACCGTGGCCAGGAGCGGCTGTGGCTGGAGAGGAGCCGCGAAAGCCGAGGGCTGCGGCGGGAGGAATGGGACCGACGGCAGCGCTGCTTGTTGCCCATCGCCCGGCCCTTGTGCCAGGGCGTGCCCCAAGCCACTGCCGTTCTGCTGGGAGAGCGCCGGGGGCATCTGCTCGCTGCTGGCCTCCTGGCTCAGCGCCCCGGGAGACGGCGGGAAGGCTGGCTGCTGCAGATCTGCCAGCTGGCTCAGAAACGCCACCGGCTCCACCCGGAACGGAGGCTGCCCCGGGTACGCGTACACCACTGGCTCTGCCGGCTGGGCCGGGTAGGGGGGCTGGTCAGCGTAAGGAGCCTGCAGGGGGTACGCTGGCTGCAGCTGGTACGGGGCCTGCAGCGGGTAAGCCAGCTGCTCCGGGGCCGGGACAGGACACACACTTTCCACCTGCTGCTCCGGCTCCTGCGCCAGTAGCCCCTGCGTCTGCTCTAGGGCACCCCCGTGCAGCATAAACTGCGGCGGCTGCAGCTGCCTGGGCTGCGCTGGCTGGGCCAGGGAAGGCTGCAGTAAGGAGTCTGGCTGAATTACGGCATACTGCTGGGGCGGCTGCATGGCGGGAACCTGCTGCATGGGCACCACCTGCTGCGGCTGTTGCATGGCGGGAACCTGCGGGGGCTGCTGCATGGGCGCAACCGGCTGGGGTTGCTGCATTGGTGCAACCTGCTGTGGCTGCTGCATGGCAGGAACCTGCTGCATGGGCACCGTCTGTTGAGGAATTTGCTGCAGCTGCTGCATGGGCACCACCTGCTGCGGCTGTTGCATGGCGGGAACCTGCGGGGGCTGCTGCATGGGCGCAACTGGCTGGGGTTGCTGCATCGGTGCAACCTGCTGCGGCTGCTGCATGGCGGGAACCTGCTGCATGGGCACCATCTGTTGAGGAATTTGCTGCAGCTGCTGCATGGGCACCACCTGCTGCGGCTGCTGCATGCCAGGAACCTGCTGCATCGATGCAACCTGCTGCATGCCGGGAACCTGCTGCATCGGTGTAGTCTGTTGAGGAATTTGCTGCGGTTGCTGCATGGACACCACCCGCTGGGACTGCTGCATGCCAGGAACCTGTTGCAGTTGCTGCATGGCTGGGATCTGCTGGGTGGGTACAGTTTGCTGAGGAATTTGCTGGGGCTGCCCAGCCAAGGAAGCAGGCAGGTGTTGGGCCATCCCCTGCACATTCCCAACAAACTGGGCCGAGGGCTGGTTCTGCGGTGCCAGGCTGTGAGCGAGGGCCAGGAAGCCAGACGCCGGGTCGACCTCGGCTGCAGCGGCGGTCGTCTGACTCCCGGTCCTGGTGGTGGAGTCCAGCTGGGTGCTGGCCCCCGGCATGGCCTGGGGCACCGCCATGACCGACGGCTCCAGCGCCTGCCCCTCGGCCCCGTAGGGCAGCTGCGACTCGAGGTGCTGGGGGCAAAGAAAGCACGGGGGTTACAGGTGCGGAAACACAAACTAGTCACACCCCAGCCCCACCCCAAAAAATCTAGGCTCTGCCCATGTACGCACAAATGCATTCTGGGAAAAACAATCTGAGCGGATACCCCGTAGAGCAGTAGGAGGCATTCCCAGAGCGTCTCCAGCAGCAATGCATTCTGGGGGTGAGACATGCGCGACGGCCACACTGGGACAGTCCAAAGGTCCATCTAGCCCAGTCTTCCAACAGTGGCCAGTGCCAGGTGCCCCAGAGGGAATGAACAGAACAGGTGATCCATCCCCTGTCGCCCATTCCCAGCTCCTGGCAAACAGAGGCTAGGGACACCGTCCCCGCCCAGCCTGGCTAATAGCCATTGATGGACCAATCCTCCATGAACATAGCTAGTTCTTATCTAGAACTCATCGGCGGGCATGAGGAGAGCAAGGCACTCTGGGAAAGCCAATGCATTCTGGGAGTGACACAGGCAATATCAAGGTATGTGGGGACAGGAACCCTTCTGCCAGATATTGTCTGGTTCAACATCTTCCGTTTACAAAAGCAAACGGCTCAGGCCCCCAGCCGGAAACCTGGGGAAAGGAACGGCTGCCCGGGGCTGCCCAGAAATTGGATTCAACAGAGCCCTGTTCAAATGCCTCAGCTCCCTCGTAGTAATGGGGCTCTCTCTTTGGATCCCCTTGCGCAGATCCTCCAACGTGTGTCCAGCCCTTGGGCCAATTATATTCCCCCCAAAATAAGTTGCTTTTGGTCCAGCGCCCCGGAGGCTCCGATCTTGGCTAATCCGGGTGGAAGCGGGTTGGTGCTGGGCCTGGAGTTCCCTGCCCACGAAAACGCCAAGTGGGAGAGGAGACTCTGCAAGTAGTGAGCTGAAACAGGAACAGCTGGGGACGGCCCTTCCCTCTTCTGACTTTAACGGCAATCAGGGCCGGTCAGCAATTTCCCCGCAAACTTTGCCAGATTCAGGGAAACTCAAACTTTCCGAGGGGAAGGACCCTCGGGGCCAGACAGAGTCCCACCCCACAAGAGCCAGCAGCCCCATGGTCAGGGAATCACCTAGAATGTGGGATCCCAGATTCAAGTCCCTGAACCAGGAAGGACTTGACCCTGGAAGTCACACATCCCTGTTCAGTGCTTTCCCCACCTGCCCCAGCCACCCCTCGTGTGTCAGCCGCGCCGCACACAGCACAACAGACGTACCATCATCTGCGTGAGCTGCGGGACCGCAACAGGCGAGACCTGGGGCTGGGGAGCTGCCGGCGGAGCTAAGCTGTGGGTGGGCAGAGCTGGGGATAAGATCCGCGGGTGGCCCAGGTTCTGCTGCTGCACCTGGTTAATTAACGATGGCGACGAATAAAGAAGCTCGTTAATGACAAAGCACCTCCGGACCCCACCTGTGCTCTCCCCAGCTCGGATCTGCTGCACCCTCCTAGCCGGGTCTCTTTAGACGCTTGGCTCCTCTTTTAGCCCAGGTTTATAATTGCTGGATCGGTGTCTCACAGCTGAGCGAATGCGCCGGCTACGCAGACCTTCTGAGCTGCGTTCACACGGCCGAAGGACAGGGCTTGGATCCGGGCCACGGGCCTGACCCACCCCACTGGCAGGGCCCGACGGCCCGGGCCCTGAGCATTCGCTGACCTGAGCCAGACTGATTCGTGTGTGGATGGAAGTGGGGCTTGAGCTTAGCCCGGGCTCAGAGCCTGGGTTTGGTGCTCCCCTGCCCCCCAGGACACAGTGTGGTTCTGAACTCGAGGGAGGCGGTTCAGTAACGAGCCGGGGATACCTCACACCAAAGATAATGGTTAACCTCGAACCCTGCCCCCTGCAATGCCTCCAACTCTGACCCACTCCCCAACACTCCCAACCCTGTCCCCTACGTTCCCGCCTCGTGGCCCCTCACGACTCAGGAGCCGGATCCTAGGACCCTGCTAGGAGGGTGGGTCACAGCCCAAGTCCCAGTGAGCCAGCGCGGAGAACAGCAGTGGAGACGTTCCCACTCGGGCTCCGAAACCTGGCAAAGCGAGTGGGTCTCAGAGCCCAAGCAGGGCCGTCTACACTGCGATCTGTAACACTGCAGCACCAGCCCGAGGCTGCCAACCCTGGCTCTGGGATTCACTGCAGCGGGCTGGGTAGACATACCTTTAACGGCCTGGCCCGTGGGCCTTGCTGAGGGTCAGCAGATTCGGGGGCGGGAGGGGATTTCCCCAGGTCAGATCGGCAGGGTTTTTGGGGCGTGGGACAATCCGGGCGCTCAAGACACCGTTCTGTGGCCTTAGGCGCTGTGCGTGGCTAAGGACGCCCTTGCTATCACTGACCCTAGGATGACGGCTGGTGATCCGAGGCGGCGCCTTACCCCGGCAATCTGCTGATAGTGTCCCATCAGCGGCTGCGACGGGTAGAGATGTCCCTGAAGGCCGGCTTCCACAGGTGGGAGGATGGAGGCCTGCGGGAGGCCGCCCATCGCCTGCTCCGAGTAGGCCAGGCTGTGCTGTCTGGGGGCATCCGATAGAATCACCGACCCAACGCTCTTCTCCGACAGGCTCTCAGCTGTATGGGGAGGCAGGAGATCCCTGTCAGCCACTCAGAGCATGGGCAGGCGTGGCCTGACATGGGAACCAAAGACTCACTAGGTCCCGCTCCAGACCTACGTCCTCCTCACCAACACCACCAAGTTCCTGTCTAGCACGCGTCTCCAAGTGCTTTACGGAGCAGAGAAACCGTGCCACTGAGACCGGCAGGGACTAGAAGCCGGGTGTCCTGGGGCCCTGGGCAGTGCACTATCCACTAGGCCACACTGCCTACAGACTCACATCTAAGGCTGCTCAGCATGACAGTAAACAATGGCTGCTCGGAAAAACCAGGGCAATTAACACCAGTCTGCGGGGACTCCAAGAGGCACCAACTGCCCCAACCCTCGCCCCTCCGAAACACCTCCAAGCCACCCCGAGGAGGGGGCGGGACCGCGGCGGCGTGGGGGCCAAGTCACAGCATAGGGGGGCATGGAGCGCGCCGTCATCAGGAGGTGGGAAGAGACCCTGATACCCCTTCTGGCTCGGTATCGCCGAGAGTCTGGGCCGGGAGTTAGCCCCATCTGGGACGACAGATCACCCCAAGGGCCCTTCTGAGTCCAGTGCCCCTGCCTCCTCTACTTCAGGCCGGGGCTACCCCTGTAGCGTGAACGCGGCCCCAGCACGGCCTGCGCTGGCTCACAGCTGTGTTCTGAGGGTGGTTTTTTCACCCTCCCCCAAAGCATCAGGGATGGGCCTCAGCCGGAGACCGGACACCGGACTGAGGGGCCGGGGGGGCTCTTTGCAGCTGCCCGGTTGGCGGGTCTGGCTCCCAGGCTCAGGGTGGCCAGACGTGGGACGGGGGAGGCAGGGACCTGGGGTCGCCCTGCAGCATGGGATCATCGGGGCACGTCTCAGCGAACGGATTCCCTTGGGTGACGTTTCGGTCTCTCCCGAGGAGACGAAAGGGGGCGGGGGGCTGGTGAAATTGACCAGCTACCCCGTCGCGCCACGTACCCGCCACGGACGACTGGTGCTGAGTCTGCTGCAGCAGCTGCTGCCGGACGTGCTGGTCCACCTCCGTCTCCTCCCACTCGGCGCCCGCCGGCTGGGCCAGGCCGGTCAGCGAGACGCCCTGGGGCAGCAGGGCCCCGCCGGCTGCCTTGCACTGGGCCTCCCGCTGTTCCTCCAGGCAGCTGGCTTGCCGCCGCTCTCGGGTCTTCTTGATCAGGGCCACACGGTCCCGGATGGACTTGGCCACCGCTTTGGAGTCGCTTTCGTGGAAGAATCCAGATTTCACCTGCAGAAGGGGGATCAAGATGGGAAAGACGAGGAATCACGCCTGCTCTCCAGATACCCCGTGAAAGCCTCTCTCGGAAAAGCACACAGCTCTTAGCACCCCACCCTTTTACTGGAGAACTCTTTGGAGGGCTCAGAGATGTGGATCAACCACTCTCCCCGTCCTCAGGTAAGAGGCATTGGTGACTCATGATACTGGACCCCTGACGGAACCAGGATTTCACCTCGATGTTTCTTCATAAAGACCCAGCTGCTGGAGTCATGTGATTTGGGGGAGAATGTCACCTTTCTTTTTACAAGGAAAACTTGCTAGCCCTCGGGACTGAGGAGAAAAGCTTGCAAACGGGACCTTCTAAAGGCTCAAAAGCTAGAAAACAAATTCCAAGACTGCACATTTCAAAAGAGATTTTTCAAGCCACGTCTCACGATTTTGGGGGGAGGCTTAATTTATAATTTCAGAACCTTTGGGGTTGGCAGCGCCATCTTTAACAGAGGCCTTGTCAAAACACATTCAGCCAGTTGGTTAAGGGAAAGCACTCTTATTTTGGCTGAGTTTAAACCTCTTCCCAAGTGACCTAAAAAAACCCAACACCCAGTCTGTAGCCGGAGCAGCCTTCGGGGTGGATTCTCCTGTTTCAATTTAACTAAGCATATGTCTTGGCTGCCGCATACCTGAGCTAGCTTTGATACTCACGGCAGCGTAGCCATGCCCAGAGTGGGTTTAAATTCAAACCACATTACACCTGTGACAGACACAAGGCGCTGGAGGAGTGGAAGTCCGAATCGATCCCCAAGGGCCGGGCGGTAGGGCATATTCGTAGGGTATTGTATCGACAAGCGGTCTATGTACCTTTGTGTTCATGATCCTCCTGAACCGGGATTCACTAGGGGAGTGATTAAAGCCAATTCCCAGTGCCAGGTACACGGATACCCAGCCCTTGGACGTTCTGCATCTCTTGCAGAGGCAAAGACCTAGGAGACGTCCCCAGCCTGAGCTGGCTTAGAGACAAAGCCGCTCCCAGTGAGACCCCGCATGGCCCACCAGGACTCCACGCGGACAGCCACTGGCTGAGCGCGTCGACTGCTTGTGGCTTCGTGCAGGAGTTTCTCTACCGTTCCAAGCCAATCCCAGGGGGCTTTCCCTCAGCAGACATGGCCAGAGACAGCGGCGATCGCCGGTGTCGGCGCTAGAGAGACGTTAATAAAGTTTCAAACGGTTTGAATTAAAAAAAAAAAGGTTCCGACTTCTCAACCAGTCGGGTTTCCTAACATCCCCGAGGGCCCGAGCCGAGCTTGATCTCCATCCTCCCCGGAGTCGCCCAGGAGGGACAGGCGAGACACGGCTTCGTCATGGAAAATACAAGCGGAGCCGAACAACGGTAACGCCTCCAGGCTTCTGAGTTATTTACGGGAACTCAAAAAGCGGCTGGATCCCCTCCAGCCCGACTGCGCGAACACAGAGACAACCCCTGCCCCGACGAGCTCCCACGCAGCCGAAGGGAGGGAGGAGAGGCAGGGGCACAGTCCGTGCGACGTGCTCACCATCTCGCACGCCACTTCCTCGGGGACGTCCGACTCCAGGTTGAAACTGAACTCAATGGCTTCGTTGTCCTTGTGCTTCCCCTTCAGCTTCTTGGGGTCTTCCACCCAAAGCCTCAAGGCCAGAGAAGAGCTCAGCCCGTCATCGTCCTCCGCCAGCTCCACCCGCAGCCCCGTGTCCTCCGCGAAGAAGGCGTGGTTCAAAAGGTCTTTGATGGACAACCTGGTGGTGAGAGGTGGGGGGAGGGGCGGGTGGATTAGGGGGTCCATCGCCAACAGGATATTGACCACCTGGTCGGTGACCCCCTAAATCACACCATTTCTAGCCTCTTTGGGGCCACGAGTTAGACGCTCCACCCCTGTCTGACGCTGCCCCAAGCCTGGCACCCACAGAAAGCACAGAACCACTCGGCCGACGGGGGCGGGGGTCTGAGTGTGGCCACAGAGACTTTGCTAAACTGGAGCCAGAGCGCTCGAGTGATCTGCCTCGGGTCACAGAGCAAATCACCAGCAGAACCAGGAACGGGACCCAGGAGTCCGGGCTCCCAGCCCCCCCCCCCCACTCTAACCACCAGCCCCCACTCCCCTCCCAGAGCCGGGAAGAGAACCCAGGAGTCCTGGCTCCCATCCCCCCCTGATCTAACCACCAGCCCACACTCTCCTCCCAGAGCCGGAGAGAGAACCCAGGAGTCCGGGCTCCCAGCCCCCCTGCTGTAACCACCAGCCCCCACTGCCCTCCCAGAGCCGGGGAGAGAACCCAGGAGTCCTGGCTCCCAGACCCCCTGCTCTAACCACCAGCCCCCACTGCCCTCCCAGAGCCGGGGAGAGAACCCAGGAGTCCTGGCTCCCAGCCCCCCCCTGCTCTAACTACCAGCCCCCACTCCCCTCCCAGAGCAGGGAGAGAACCCAGGAGTCCTGGCTCCCAGCGCCCCCTGCTCTAACCCACCAGCCCCCACTCCCCTCCCAGAGCCAGGGAGAGAACCCAGGAGTCCTGGCTCCCAGCCCCCCTGCTCTAACCACTAGCCCCCACTCCCCTCCCAGACCCAGGGAGAGAACCCAGGAGTCCTGGCTCCCAGCCCCCCCTGCTCTAACCACCAGCCCCCACTCCCCTCCCAGAGCCGGGGAGAGAACCCAGGAGTCCTGGCTCCCAGCCCCCCTGCTCTAACCACTAGCCCCCACTCCCCTCCCAGACCCAGGGAGAGAACCCAGGAGTCCTGGCTCCCAGCCCCCCCTGCTCTAACCACCAGCCCCCACTCCCCTCCCAGAGCCGGGGAGAGAACCCAGGAGTCCTGGCTCCCAGCCCCCCTGCTCTAACCACCAGCCCCCACTCCCCCTCCCAGAGCCAGGAGAGAACCCAGGAGTCCTGGCTCCCAGCCCCCCCTGCTCTAACTACCAGCCCCCACTCCCCTCCCAGAGCAGGGAGAGAACCCATGAGTCCTGGCTCCCAGCGCCCCCTGCTCTAACCCACCAGCCCCCACTCCCCTCCCAGAGCCAGGGAGAGAACCCATGAGTCCTGGCTCCCAGCCCCCCTGCTCTAACCACTAGCCCCCACTCCCCTCCCAGAGCCAGGAGAGAACCCAGGAGTCCTGGCTCCCAGCCCCCCTGCTCTAACCCACCAGCCCCCACTCCCCTCCCAGAGCCGGGGAGAGAACCCAGGAGTCCTGGCTCCCAGCCCCCCTGCTCTAACCCACCAGCCCCCACTCCCCTCCCGGAGCGGGGAGAGATCCCAGGAGTCCTGGCTCCCAGCCCCCCTGCTCTAACCCACCAGCCCCCACTCCCCTCCCAGAGCTGGGGGGAGAACCCAGGAGTCCTGGCTCCCAGCCCCCCCTGCTCTAACCACCAGCCCCCACTCCCCTCCCAGAGCCAGGGAGAGAACCCAGAAGTCCTGGCTCCCAGCCCCCCCTGCTCTAACCACCAGCCCACACTCCCCTCCCAGAGCTGGGGGGAGAACCCAGGAGTCCTGGCTCCCAGCCCCCCCTGCTCTAACCACCAGCCCCCACTCCCCTCCCAGAGCCAGGGAGAGAACCCAGGAGTCCTGGCTCCCAGCCCCCCCTGCTCTAACCACCAGCCCACACTCCCCTCCCAGAGCTGGGGGGAGAACCCAGGAGTCCTGGCTCCCAGCCGGCTCTAACCACTGCCCCCCCCCACACACACACCAGGTGCAGGTAATAGAATCCAGACGTCTCTACACAGCCCTGCCATTGTGGTCGGGAGATCCCGCAGCTTTTCCTTTTTAACTTTATTTCAAAGAGCCCGATGGCCCCCCAGGCACAGCACGGCAGCTGACTCTGGAACGCACACGAGCACACGCTTTGCTTCGAGCCCGTGCTCGAGGCCTGGGGACTTCCCGAATCGGACTCGGAGGCCGCGGCCGACGCCACCCCATTGGCGCCGGGGATCCCTGAGCCAGTGCCTTGCAGAGGGACGCACCTTTCGGATTTGTTCTGCCGGATGCAGCCCTCGATGATCTCTTTCACCTCCGGGTCGGTCACCTTGTTGAAGCTGGCGGGTTTGATGCCCTGGAAGAGAAGGGAATTGTTATGGTGTGCCTAGCGGCACCAGCCCCTTCCTTTGAGCCAGCGAGCTGGGAGCAGAGCTTCTATGATCCACTCCCAAAGGGTCCTGTCTGCACTCAGAAGTTTCCTAGATCCCTGGATCGCATTAGACCTTTCTCTGCTAGACTGACGAGGCCATTCATAACTTTGTTCCCGACGTCGGCACTTCTGTGACCGAGTCTCCCCAGCCCCTTCTCTCGGTTCAGCCAAAGAGCTCGAGCTCCTTGAATCTCTCACTTCCAACCCTTCAGTCATTCTCATGGCTCTTCTCTGAGCCCTCCCCAATTTATCCACGTCCTCCTTGAACTGTGGGCACCAGACTTGGACACAGGATCCCAGCAGCGGGCGCACCAGTGGTAACAGAACCTTCTTGCAAACGACTCCTTGGCCGTTTGTTCCAATGGCCAGTCACCCTCACTGGTAAAACATGCACCATTTGCACGTCTGGGTTCAGCTCACAGCCCCTTGGGTCTTGTTCTCCGCTAGCTCAAAGAACGCTCGTCTCCCCACGCACTCACACACGGTAATCGAGTCACCTGGCACTCTCCTCTCGAGGAGCTAAGCTTTCTCTCCCTCTCTGACTGTGCAGCATTTCTTCCGACCCTCCAATGGCTTTCTGCACCCTCTCCAATTTCTCAACTTCCTTTTTAAAAATGGGGATCTGTATCGTCCCAATGTCGGTTTCAGCGATGCTGTATACAGAGGTAAAATCACTCTCCTGTAGACTGTGCGAGACCCATCTCCCAGCCTGGCCACCAGATAGTCTAGCCTGACCTTCTGTACCGCACGGGCTGTAGAATTTCATCCAGTTATTCCTGCCCTGAGTCCAGTAACGGGGGTTTAATAACGAGCTATAATACAGTCACTGTACTAGGACAGTGAAAGTTTGGCTCCAATTACTGCGATTCCCTAGGGGAAATCAAAGGTATATTGTATCTGTGCCGCTACCTCAACCAACCAACCTTATACATCTCAGCAGGAATCAAACCAGCTTTCTTTGACAAGCCCCATTGTCCATAAAACCCTGGGGCCGGCACTAATTCTATTCCGATCCTTTCATTCTTTATCCACTGAATCCCGTATCAGGGACTGATGCCAGCCTAGAGTTACCCAGGTCATCCCACTGGTCCTTCTGGAATATCGGCAGGACGGCAGCACTTTCTCAGTCTTCTTGAACTTCCCAGCTATTCCCCGTATCTCGTGGGGTCAGCCCCAGGGCCGGAGCTAGGCAATATTGTCATTACTAACACGGATAACAGAGTGGAG
The DNA here is from genome assembly GCF_011386835.1 of Chrysemys picta bellii. NCBI lineage: Eukaryota > Metazoa > Chordata > Testudines > Emydidae > Chrysemys > Chrysemys picta. The sequence goes on from NC_088807.1 coordinate 25,717,323, forward strand.
AGGTGTGTTTATAAAACCTCCAGATGACACCAGGCTGGGAGGGGTTGCTGGCCCTTTGGAGGGCAGGATTAGAATTCAAAACGACCTGGACAAATTGGAGAATTCACTAAAGACAAGTGCAGAGAACGTCACTGAGAAATGAAAAATCAAATGCACAACTACGAGATCGGGACTAACTGGCTGGGCGGTCGTGCTGCTGAAAAGGGTCTGGGGTATTAACAAGAAGTGGCCCTGCTGGAGTCCTGGGTGGGGTTCTGGGTGCCGCTCCTTAGGAAAGACCTGGACAAACTGGAGACAGGCCAGAGGAGAGCAACAAACATGAACAAAGGTTTAGAAAACCTGGCCTCTGAGGAACGGTGACAAAACTTAGACATGTTTAGTCTTGAGCAAAGAAGACTCAGGGGGACCTGATACCAGGCTTCAGATCTTTAAAGGGCTGTTATAAAGCAGACAGTGACCAAAGGAGACTGAGGTTAGATATTAGGAAAACTCTCATTATAAGGGGAGTTCAGATCTGGAAAGGCGTCGCTGGATGTTTTTAAGGCAAGCTGGACAAACCCCTGTCAGGCAGGGTCTAGCTTTACTTGGTCCCACCTCAGCGCAGGAGGCTGGACTTGACGACTTCTCAAGATCCCTTCCAGCCCGACATGTCTATGATTCGAAGATGCGTTAAAAATTAGCATCAGGCAGGGGGAGATCTCTGCCAACTCTTTAAAGCCAGAAGAGACCATTATGGTCACCTAGTCTGAGCTGCGTCACACTGAGGGTAGGATCTGGCCGGCCCCTCCTGTTAACTCCCTTATCCCACTCGGAAACTTCCAGCCTCTACTTTGAATGCTAAGCAGAACGTCCGAGCTTTATATAATGTGGAACCGGGGCCAAATCCATTCTAATCTATTTGACTCATCCTTTCATCCACACTTGCCAGCCCTTCCACCCTCTGTCACAATAATTACGCGTGACTTTGCTGAGAATTAACTGGGTCTGTTTGTCCGCTGATGTCATTTTCTCCTGCTCTGGACAGGTTCAGTAAACAGGGCTTCAGAAAGCACCGAAAGAATTGGCAGCTTCCATTCCCCGGTTCTAGAAAAGCAACTTTGATACACCTCTGCTTAAAACTCTTTCTAACACAGAGTCAGGTTAGCATCCTTCCACCTTTTCATGCGTATTAAGGAGAGGCGTGACGTGTGTGTGTGTGTGTGTGTGTGTGTGTCGTGTCCTTCTCGTGCCGGACACCGCACCGATCCGCCCCTCCTCCCCCCAGACCAAGCTTGGGGCCTGTTTCACTGGGAGCTGCACAGGCCCCTGACTGAGATCGGGGACCCCACACACACACCTCAACTATGATCAGGGTCCCCATTTTTTCACACACTCTCGCCTGTGGGTCAAGGTTTCCCACTGACTAGTGTTTGGGGCGCTTAGGCTGAGGGAAAGACGCCACTCAGCTTCCACAGACTGAACCCGAGCCCGGCACATTACGTTCGGTGCGCAATTTCGGAAGCCACTGGTGTGTTGTGCCCCGAGACCGACGCGGAAAGGGTACCGCTCGGCCGGCGGCTCTGAACAGACTAAGTTTAGCCTCCGATTTGCACCGCGAGGCTAGTGCCCAGTAATAGGCTTACCCACCCTAATCTGCCAATGTACAAGTTTCTGCTAACAAGGAAGTTAAATTTACACCTACGCTGGTGACTTTGCGATAGATCTGGGCGGCGTTCTGGCACTCGGAGTAGGGGTACTCGGAGGTGGCCATTTCCAGCATGCACATCCCGAAAGCATACACGTCCACCGACTCGTCGTAATGCTCTTCATACATCTCCGGGGCCATGAACTCGGGGGTGCCTGCGGAGGGAAAGAGGGACGTCTTTCAAAAGGTTCTGCAAGCCTTTAGTCGGGCAAGACAAGCCGCCGCATCACATCCCACGCATCAAACTCCTCCTGGACATAGCTCTTCTTGAAGTCCAGCTCCCGTCAGCAGGAACAAAAGAGGTACAAGGTACCGCCTTGCTGATCGCTTCAGAGGGGATCTCTACACAGCATGCGGAGACATACACCAGCTAAGCTTTGAACTACCTCAGTGTCACAGAGGCTGCAAGTTCAAAGCCTGGCCCAGCCAAAATTGGTTGCAAGAACACTGGCTTGTGGGTGAATTTGCCAGTGATCTGTGAGGATTTTATTTTGGCGTGCTGCAGTGCGAGCGGAGGAGAAGAGCCAGAAAGGTTGCTACGTAATTCGGGACGATTCGGAAAAGGACACCTGAGATCGGACGTGACGTGGAGGATACACTGCGGGGTTCGTGGCTGTTTTAATACGGGTAACAGTAGATGCATACAGCTAGGAACAAAGAGCAAAGTCCGCCACACAGATAGCGATTTAGAAAGGAGGTCAGTGTGGTTATCCCCATTTTATAGAGGGGGAAACTGAGGCAGGGAGTGGGAAGTGATTCCCCCCACCATGCCAAGTCACCCCGGGCCGGCTGCTTGAGCAGGGAGTGCGCCATTGACGTACCAATGACGCTCTTGGCAAACGATGTGCGCATCAAGGTGGCCAGGCCCAGGTCGCCGATCTTCACCGAACCCGTGGGTCCAGTGATAAAGATGTTGTCGCATTTCAAGTCCCGGTGGATGATGGGCGGGGTCCGGGTGTGGAGGAACTGCAACCCTTTCAAGATCTGTCGGCACCAGCTCCTCAGGACCTTCGGCTTCATGACTTTGAATCGCTTTAAGTACCTGGGCAGAGGGAGAACCATGGCTTGATGAGAAAGGAGGAGAGCGGGGTGCCCGCCCAGCACCTAGCAGCCTGCTGAGACAAGTCAGTGTGGTAATACCTGCTCTCGGTCTGGGAAAGGAGCTTCGGGCCTCACTGCATGATGCTGGAAGAACCCACCTGTGTCCAAGACAAAGTCTCTCTTCTTCACACCAACCCTTCCCAAAGCCTGGACTAGCCAGCAAGCCGGTAATAACCCTTGGGTACCTGGGTTTGCCTCCCTAGGGGGACTCTCTGCAAGCAGGCATCGGGTCACTCATCGTCTGCACTTCAGAGTCATTAAGGGATAATGCTAAAGCCATCGGCGCTGCCGACTCTGGCTCAGGAAGGCTGACCCTGAAGGACACAGAGGCCATGTCTACACACCACAAAATTAAGTCGGCCTAACTCACGTCGGCCCAGAGCCCCCGCAGTAATTACATCACTTGTGCGTGTCGACACTTCGCTCCTCGTGTCAGCGGGGCGCGTCCTCACCACAGCGCTTGTCTCGATCGAACTGTCGGTGTGGGGCATCGTGGGATGGCTTCCAAAAGCCGGCCACAGCCGACGTACGCAACGCAGCGTTTACGCTGACTCCGCGTCAACCTAACTACATCAGCCTTGACTCTACGCCGCTCACGGGCAAGTTACGGCAGCGGGAGTGAAAGACACTTACGGAGTGAGCCGACATAAGCTGCCTTGCATCGATCTAACTCTGTAGTGTAGACCAGGCCAGAACTCCGGCAGGGTTTAAAAAGACCAGACTGAAGTAAGACTCATGGCAGATGAAATTTTCAATGTCGGTAAGCAACGGAAAAAATCATCCCAACCATACATAAAAAGGAAAGGGTCTAAATTGGCTGTTGCCTCTCACGAAAGAGATCTTGGCGAGATTGTGGCTAGCTCTCTGAAAACATCCACTCCATGTGCAGTGGCAGTCAAAGTAGCTAACCGAATGTTAGGAACCATGAGGAAAGGGACAGAGAATAAATCAGAGACTATCATAATGCCACTACAGAAATCCACAGCACGCCCACACCTGGAATACTGTGCGTGCTGCTGGCCGCCCCATCTCAAAAACAACAGATTAGAATTAGAAAGGGTCCAGAGAAGGGCAACAAAAAGGATTTGGGGCCACCATATGAGAGATTACAAAGACTGGGACTGTTCAGTTAGAGAAGAGACAACTGGGGGGGCGGGGGTTGACAGAGGTCTGTAAAACCAGGACTGGTACGGAGAACGTGAGTGCAGAAGTGTTCTTTACCCCTGCACAGAACACAAGAACAAGGGGCAACCATATTCAAACTCAGCATGCCGGGGGCAGGGAGAGGGGACAGACTTACGTCTTTAAGGTGCCAGACGTCATCAGCTCAGTGACCAACACGATGCATTTCTTCCCCTTCACCGTGGACTCCCAGGAATCGTAAAACCGGACGATGTTCGGATGCTGTAGGCCTTTTAGCATCTCTGCTTCTTCCTTAAACCTCTGCTGTTCCGCTTTGGTTAGCTTCCTGTCCTGGACCAGGGAGAACATTTGGGGAAGGGGGATAAAACAGATTCACTCTTGTTACTCCCGACAGTCACAGTGGAATTATTGTTCAGCTATTATATCGTGGCCGCACCTCGGCGCAGAGCCGCAAAGGTATTCAGACGTTTAACTCCCCCGAGATAGGCTCCAGGAGCTCACTCTATTTGACTTAGCCACGGCGAGGTTACGTGGGGAACACAACATTTCGAATGGGCTCTTCAGTCTGCCAGACAAAGGCCTAAGACAGGTCGACGCCTGGAAGTTGAAGCTAGACAAATTCAGACTGGGAAGAAGACATAAATATTTAACCCCGTGGAATCCACCACTGGAGGGAGATTACCCAGGGTGGTAGTGGAGTCTCCAGCACCAGCAATTTTTAAATCAAGATGGGATTTTTTTTTTTTTTAAAGGGATTATTTCGGGGCAGTTCTATTGGCTGCGTTATCCAGGAGGTCAGATTAGACAACCACAGTGGTCCCTCTGGCCTAGGGCTCTAGTCATCAGTTTGTTCCTTTTGGTCTACGAATCCCTATGTTGAGTTTCTTCTACCCTTGAAAGTTTATCAGTGTACCTGTGTGAGCGGGGGGGCGGGGGGGTTACTGATATCCTTGTACCAGTAGAAGCCCTAATGCGTAGGCAGTTACACTGGTAGAGTAATGGGACTAGCTAGACTGGGCGAGTGAAAACGTTACAGCTTTTTAGTACAGACAAGGCTTCAGGGAATACGTTTTTGCCACCGTAGGCGACGAACTTGGCTCTTTAAGGCAGGGGGAACCACATCTACCTACATGTAAAGTGCCCATAAAATCACAACCAGGGTTATGCTTTTTAAGCAACAGTTTTAGGGTCATAAAATAGATTCATAGCATCTAGTCTGTCCTTTTGTGTGACGCAGGCCACAGGACTTCCCCGAATTAATTCCCGGGGATTTTTTCTAAAAGATCTGCTCATCTTGATTTTAAAATGTCCAGTAATGGCGAATCCCCCGCAGCCCTTGGTAAGCTGTTCCAATTATTCATTCCCCACCCTGTTAAAAATACACGCCTGATTTCTAGCCTGAATTTGTTTAGCTGCAACTTCGAGCCACGGGACTTGGGTAGACCTTCGTCTGCTGCGCTGAAGAGCTCCCCGTCAAATTTCTTTCCCCAGTTATGTATGTCTAGACTGTGATCAAGTCTTTTCAAGAGATAAAAGGACACTTTTCAAACAGAACAGGGGGTGTGTTGGCATTGCTAATTCTGACATAATGGCGGTGACAAATCGGGGCAGTCTTCTGGACAACGTTCAGGGTGCGGTTCGATCTCAGCGGCTGTGTTCAGTTCTCTCCGTTTGGAAATTCATTCTTGGAGGTTATGGTCTGCACGCCCGTGCGCACACACACAAAATCATGAAAAAATGGCGGGGAGAAAGTGAATAAAGAAATGGAATTTTCTCCTTCATGTAACACAAGGACCAGGGGTCACCCAATGAAATGAACAGGCAGCAGGTTTAAAACAAACAGAAGGAAAGACTTCTTCACCCAACGCAGTCAACCTGTGGAACTGGGGAGGGTCATGAAGGCCAAAAGTCTAACTTCAAAAAAGAATTAGCCTCGTTCATGGAGAGGAGGTCCACCAATGGCTATTAGTCAAGATGGCCAAAGCCTCCACCCCATGCTCTGGGTGTCCCTAAACCTCTGTTTGTCAGGAGCTGGGAATGGGCGACAGGGGATGGATCACTTGGTGATTCCCTGTTCTGTTCATTCCCTCTGGGGCACCCGGCACTGGCCACTGGACCATTGGTCTGACCCAGACTGGCCAGTCTTACGTTCTTGTGTGTGTGCCCACATCCACAGCTCATATCCTGTGTGTGCGGGTATCTGGGAGTACATGCAGCCCCTCCTCTGTGTGCATCTGTGTGTGTATACGCAGCCTGCGTCCTGTGTGCGTTTGTGTATGCAGCCCCTATCCTCTGTGTGTGTTTGTGTATCTGTGTGTGTATACGCAGCCTGTGTCCCGTGTGTGTCTATGTATGCAGCCCCGTCCTCTGTGTGTGTTTGTGTATCTGTGTGTGTATACGCAGCCTGTGTCCCATGTGTGTCTGTGTATGCAGCCCCTATCCTCTGTGTGTGTTTGTGTATCTGTGTGTGTATACGCAGCCTGTGTCCCGTGTGTGTCTATGTATGCAGCCCCGTCCTCTGTGTGTGTTTGTGTATCTGTGTGTGTATACGCAGCCTGTGTCCCGTGTGTGTCTGTGTATGCAGCCCCCATCCTCTGTGTGTGTTTGTGTATCTGTGTGTGTATACGCAGCCTGTGTCCCGTGTGTGTCTGTGTATGCAGCCCCCATCCTCTGTGTGTTTGTGTATCTGTGTGTGTATACGCAGCCTGTGTCCTGTGTGTGTCTGTGTATGCAGCCCCCATCCTCTGTGTATGTTTGTGCATCTGTGTGTGTATACGCAGCCTGTGTCCTGTGTGCGTCTGTGTATGCAGCCCCCATCCTCTGTGCGTGTTTGTGCATCTGTGTCCGCATATGCAGACTGTGTCCTGTGTGTGTATCTGCAGCCCCTGTCCATTATGTGCATCTGTCTGTGTGTGTGTGTAGCCCGTATCCTCTCGGTCTCTGTGTATACTGTACCCCGTGGCTGTATGTGTGTGGGCAGACCAGACCCTCTGGTTCCCATCTGGCCTTAACCCCAGGCCAGAGCCAAACTCTCGGCTTGCACACTCCAGGCGGGGGCAGGGAGCCGCTCCCGGCGACTGGGATGTCCCAGGAGTTCACCCCAAGGCTTTTCCTCCCAACAGGCACTGAACCCAGCAGGCGGGTCCAAGATAGCCTCCCTGGCCAGCCCACTTCTGCCATTCAACAGCTGTGCGGGATTAAAGGCCAGGCCTGCAGCGGAGCAGGCTGGATAGGACCCTTCTTGCATTAAGGGACAAAGGGATCGGAGCGGCGACCGCCTGAGGCTTTGTTGTGCGAACGCCGGGGAAGCGGAAGAGCCACTCTTACAATCGTTCCAAGGCAGGTCTGCCACGGCGCATCCAGCGAGCTTCAACCTCATCGCTGGGATCTAATTGCGCCCGTTTGGACATTCAGCCTCAGACCATCGGGCGGGGCCCAGTGCTTGGGAGAGCCCCAGACACAGCCTGATGAAACGGCGCTCCATGACTGGTGGAGAGCCCTGTACTCGGGTTCAGGTCGGGCTACAAGCGTCAGCTCCCGGCCGGGGTCGGGCGGGAAAACAGCCGGACCCCCTTGGGCTCAGGTCAGGAAGTGACTCGACTCTCTGGGGATCAGGTTGGCTCCTAAAGGACTGACACGGAAACTCGGGTCCCTTTGCGCTGTCTCCCCTGCTGCCCTACACGCACAAGAGCTTTTCCACCTGCATGTAAATTCCTCGATTTCAGGGCCAGAAGGGACAACTGTGACCGTCTATCTAGTCTGACCTCCTGTATAAGCCAGGCCCGAGAACTGCCCTCAATTCATTCCCACGGAACTAGAGCCGAGCTTTTCGAAAAACGTCCCATCTGGCTTTGACCGTTGCCAGTGGCGGAGAATCCGCCCCAGCCCTCGGGAAGCCGTTCCAACGATTCATTCAAATTCAGGCCACGTTTCCAGTCTGCACTTGTCCAGATTCAGCTTCCAGCCGCTGGAGCTGGGCTAGACTCTCTCTGCCAAGCCGGAGAGCCCTTCCCAACTAATTCCTGCTCCGCACCCAGGTACTCATCGAAAGGACTCAAGCGAAACAGACCGAACTCCTGGCGGCTCTCACTCTCAGGCGCCGTTTCTAACCCTTTAATCGTTCTCGTGGCTCTTCTCTGACCCCGCTCTAATTGGTCAACCTCCTGTCTGAACTGCGGACCCCAGAGCTAGACCCAGGAGTCTAGCAGCAGAGCCCTTCCAGAGCCAGAAATCAGGACGGCCAGTCACAAGGCTGACCTTGCCTCCTCTTCACCTGCAGAGGTTTCGGCTACCGGCGCCCCTTTCTGTGGTGTGGTCTCGTAGCCATTACAGCAGGTTCAGAACTGGCCTGACCGCTTTCCAGGATTTACCAGAAAGTTTGTTCCTCTCCCTAACCCAGTTTCTGGGGGTAGCTCACATTCAGAGTTTCCTCTTGCGGGTGGCTTTACAAAGGCCCAGCCCTTCCAACATAACCTCTTACCCTTTCATAAGCAAAAATAAACAGTCATCTAAGTGGCACTTAGATCTGCTGATAGCTGGGAGATTTGAAAGGAGGGAGGCTTGCTGATGAAAAGAGGCAGGCGTGTAGGACCAGATTACCTTCCCTGTTACAGTTTAAAAGGGTTGATTTTCATTCCCCAAGGCCAAATATCACTTTAGCAATAGCTAAAAAAGACCAATGAATCTTTGTGCCGCTACCAACTGGATACTCTATGCAGGGCTCCGGGGACTTGTTAAATGCCCGTCCACTTCCACACTGGAGGGAGGGCGGGAGGGAGGACTGTCCCAGCACACTGGATTTGAGATGTAAATCTCTGTCAAACAGACACAAAGGTAAACAAAGGGCCCTGGCTCAAGAATGAGAAGCAGCGGAAGGTTTGTGGAGACTGAGAAGCGTTTGTTTGAGTCTGGCACTGACAGGAGCCATGCTGACGGTTCAAACACAGGAAATCCTTGCTGGATTGGCCTGCTTTTCCGATTGCTAATCACCATGGCCCCTGAGCCCCTGGCCAGCCCTTTGTCCCCATGCAAACATGCCCACCCTCACTGCAGCCTCCAACCCCATCACCCCCCACCCATCCACCGCCCCCAAGACCTTCCGGGCCACTCACGGCATCTCCTCCTCCCGTCAGCTCAGCGCACCACTCCCTCCTGTCCCAGGGCAGGGCGGCTTTTCCCAATCCCGGCTCGCTCCCGTCGCCCACCCTGCATTCGCAGGGCCCTGCCCCGCTCAGGTTTGGCCTGGTTGCCCAGGCCAAGTCTCAGCAACTGGTGTTGTGATCCATCTGGCCAGGGCCTTCTGCAAGTGCAACAACTGCAGACTTGTTAATCCGGGCCTGGCCAGGGGCTACAACCCACTGAGCCAACCTCCCTCTGGTCTACTTTTTGCCTTCGCCACAGACTTCCCATGCAACCTTGGTCAAGTCACTTTTGCCCCTCCATGACTCAGTTCCCCACGCACCCGCCCCATAGAACGGAGACAAGGATTCTCTATCTCAGCTGCCCATAGTGAGATCCGAAGTCCACCGACTGGAAGGTGCTCAGAGGAGAAAGCTAACGGTGCGAACGCGTTATTAGACCGGCTCTGGGCCTGGTTCTGCCGTTGTCTCACGGGACGACGACCCACCACAGACAGATGGGGCCGCCCGGCCAAGCTGTTTCTACACACGCGCGCGAAGGCGGCCAGCCGGGGAGTTTGCGGCCGTGGCGGGGTGGTGGGCTTCAGGCCGAGGGTTGTCAATTTTGGTCGGATGTAGTCCTGGAGATTTCATCACATGACATAAGCTTTAATTCCTGGAGACTCCAGGCCAATCCTGGAGGGCTGGCAACCTTATTCACGCCATGAAGTGAGCTGCAGAGGGGCATGGGCAGGAGTTCCCCCATCCAGCATGACAGTCAGACACGGGGTCCTGTTCCATAATATTCTGCTCGCAAACCCGTCAGCTCAGGGCCCCTTGTTAGCTCCCCCATCATGCTGGCACGGGGGGGAAGCGTATTGATTGGCGGCCGGATCAATGACCGCGGGAACGGATCAGGTGGCCACAGTAGGCTTCCGTGTATACAACTAGCCCTGCTGCGACCTGACACCCCCCCGCCCCGGAGCTCTCCAGATTTGCGGAGTCCAAGACCAAAGTGCCCTGAACTCATCCCCGGCTGAACGAGCGGAAAATTCTGACCAGGCTCAGCAGCTCAAACTCCCTGCGCAGAAGATTAAACTAATTATTACGTCTGTGGTAACTATTCTGCCTCCCACTGAGGGGAAAATAAACCCACAACCAGCAACACACTGGCTTTTGAATCAGAACCGTTCAGATGCTCAATGTTCCCTGGAAACAAAGAGGATTTTCACTGGCAAAGGTCTGACTTGCTCTAAAATAGGACATTTCCCTCCCCACCGGCTTTCCCCATCGATCTTTGTTCGGTTCACCCCATAGCATTGTTACAGGTACGCTACCCCCAGAGAAGGAGGTAGAGATGACAAATTCTTTGGGGGATTATGTCTATTGGACAGGCCAGCCATGGAGAACCTCGCCAGCTCCTGCAGGGGAAAAAATCCATAAGCAATAAGGCTGCAGCTGGGAGCTGTGCTGAAAAGATGCTAACAGATCTAGGTTACAGAGACGTTATTCTACATTATGATGTTATAGTTACGCATAATACGGTAGTGCTGAATGACCTCGACTGAGATCAGGGCCCCGTAGTGCCGGGCGCTGCCCAGACACACGGCGAGAGACAGGCCCTGCCCCAGCTGAGATCAGGGCCCTGTCGTGCCCGGCGCTGCCCAGACACACGGCGAGAGACAGGCCCTGCCCCAGCTGAGATCAGGCCCCGTCGTGCCCGGCGCTGCCCAGAGACACGGCAAGAGACAGACCCTGCCCCAGCTGGGATCAGGCCCCGTCGTGCCAGGCGCTGCCCAGAGACACGGCGAGAGACAGGCCCTGCCCCAGCTGAGATCAGGGCCCTGTCGTGCCCGGCGCTGCCCAGAGACACGGCAAGAGACAGGCCCTGCCCCAGCTGAGATCAGGGCCCTGTCGTGCCCGGCGCTGCCCAGAGACACGGCAAGAGACAGACCCTGCCCCAGCTGGGATCAGGCCCCGTCGTGCCAGGCGCTGCCCAGAGACACGGCGAGAGACAGGCCCTGCCCCAGCTGAGATCAGGGCCCTGTCGTGCCCGGCGCTGCCCAGAGACACGGCAAGAGACAGGCCCTGCCCCAGCTGGGATCAGGGCCCTGTCGTGCCCGGCGCTGCCCAGAGACACGGCAAGAGACAGGCCCTGCCCCAGCTGGGATCAGGCCCCGTCGTGCCGGGCGCTGCCCAGACACACAGCGAGAGACAGGCCCTGCCCCAGCTGGGATCAGGGCCCCGTCGTGCCGGGCGCTGCCCAGAGACACGGCGAGAGACAGGCCCTGCCCCAGCTGAGATCAGGGCCCTGTCGTGCCCGGCGCTGCCCAGAGACACGGCAAGAGACAGGCCCTGCCCCAGCTGGGATCAGGCCCCGTCATGCCGGGCGCTGCCCAGACACACGGCGAGAGACAGGCCCTGCCCCAGCTGGGATCAGGGCCCCGTCGTGTCCGGCGCTGCCCAGACAGACAGCGAGAGACAGGCCCTGCCCCAGCTGAGATCAGGGCCCCGTTGTGCCCGGCGCTGCCCAGACACACAGCGAGAGACAGGCCCTGCCCCAACTGAGATCAGGGCCCTGTCGTGCCCGGCGCTGCCCAGACACACGGAGAGAGACAGGCCCTGCCCCAGCTGGGATCACGGCCCCGTTGTGCCAGGTGCTGCCCAGACACACGGCGAGAGACAGGCCCTGCCCCAGCTGAGATCAGGGCCCCGTCGTGCCCGGCGCTGCCCAGAGACACGGCGAGAGACAGGCCCTGCCCCAGCTGAGATCAGGGCCCCGTCGTGCCAGGCGCTGCCCAGACACACAGCGAGAAACAGGCCCTGCCCCAGTGAGATCAGGGCCCCGTCGTGCCCGGCACTTCCCAGACACACGGCGAGAGACAGGCCCTGCCCCAGCTGAGATCAGGCCCCGTCGTGCCAGGCGCTGCCCAGACACACAGCAAGAGACAGGCCCTGCCCCAGCTGGGATCAGGCCCCGTCGTGCCGGGCGCTGCCCAGACACACGGCGAGAGACAGGCCCTGCCCCAGCTGGGATCACGGCCCCATTGTGCCAGGCGCTGCCCAGACACACGGCGAGAGACAGGCCCTGCCCCAGCTGGGATCACGGCCCCATTGTGCCAGGCGCTGCCCAGACACACGGCGAGAGACAGGCCCTGCCCCAGCTGGGATCACGGCCCCATTGTGCCAGGCGCTGCCCAGACACACAGCGAGAGACAGGCCCTGCCCCAGCTGAGATCAGGGCCCCGTGGGACCAGGCGCTGCCCAGACACAGAAGTGCACAGAAGAGCTTACCATGGTCAGGTAAGATCAAAGCTCCTGTGGTTATTAAAGGCAGCAGCCCAATGCCTCCGAGGGGCTGCAATCTGGACTAAGAGTCATTACAATCCCCACCCTGATGGACTACATATGTCCTGGTCAAATCCCAACCCCTAGTCTGCAGTCCCAAAATTCTCCCTTGCGGTTTCACTGGATACAGCATCTTCTTCCACTTCCTGTCCTAAACTGAGGCACTGCCTAGACACGCCCAGTCATGAAGGAGTGGCCTGGGTCATCCTGATAGTCCTACTGTTTAAGGCCATTAGATCATTTATTCTCCCCACGCAGCGCAGGCCGGTGGATTTCACCCAGCTCCCCCATTACTGAGTCTAATAACTTGTGTTTGACTCCGGCCTCTTCCAGAAGGCGACCCAGCTGGGCTCGAAGGCATTAAGAGATGGAGAATCCAAACACTTCCCTCAGGAGTTCGTTCCAATGGTTAAGCACCCGCACTGGGAAACATTGGTGCCTGATTTCCAATTGTCTGGCTTTAGCTTCCAGCGGCGGCTGCTTCTGCTAGATTACAGAGCTTGGGCTTTCCTTGTGCAGAACATATCCCCTAGCGTCCCCACAAACTTGCTTAGTGAAGAGCCCCGAGCCGCACACAGAACCACTGGAATGGGGGAAACGGGGGCCTTGGTATGGGAGATGAGGGACCTGGGGGACGACGACACACAGAGCCCTTGGCATAGGTGGAGATCAGGGGGGCAGGGGATCTCCGCACTAGAGCGGGATGGGTGGCTGGCATCCAAAGCAGTTTGTGGGGGGAATGGAGGGTGTGTACAGTGAGCTCGGTGAAGAGTGCGACTCCACGGTATTATTTATTAGGTGTATTACGGTAGCACCTAGGAACCCCAGTGGTGGCCCAGAAGCCCATGGTGCTAGGTGCTGTACATCATTATTGCTATTTATTAGGTGTATTACGGTAGCACCTACCACAGACCAAGACCCCGCTGCGCCAGGCGCTGTACAAAGACAGAACAAAAAAGTGGTCCCTGCCCCACAGAGCTTCCCATTCAAATAAAAAGAAAACAGGGGGAGACAGACACAGAGACAGACAGACACAAACAAGGATCCCATCCCGGGCAGGGCTGAGCCTGGCCAGGTGATCGCTGGAAGAGCCGACAGCAGAAGTACCAGAAAACTCACCACAGGGGGCTGCAGCCACACACGCCTCAGGCATCTGCCGGCCCCAAGCGTCCACAAACCCCCGAGGCAAAAATTCACAAGATTGGCTTAAACGTCAGGCAAAACAGAAACGCAGGGCTGGAAGGGACCTCAGAGGTCAGCCAGGCCAGGCCCCGGGGCTGAGGCAGACCCAAGTAAACCCGTATCATCCCTCATGGGGTTTGTCCAACCTAAAACAATGACAAGGATCTCACCAGATGTCAAGTGTCAGGGACAGAAGGGGTTATTGGCCTTCTGACGTCTGAGCCTTTCATGGGTCATGATTCAAAGCTTTTCCTGGCTAGAAACTTACCTCTTTAAACAAAAAAAAACAAAAAAAAGAAAGCTGAGACTCTCACATCACATGAATCCAGGTGCTGGGGCTTTAAGGACTAGAAATGTACCATAGACCAGCAGGCAGATACATTAGCTGAGGTTAAAACCCATTTCACAGTCCTCAGGGCTGGCTTCGCTGTCACAAGATAAAGTCATTCCAACACTTTCAGCAAGCTGGTGGGGGCACAAGACATAGCTTCTCTGCCCCCACTTCCCTCGGGGCTTGCCTCAGCACAGGGGGGTGGAGTGATTCTGCAGCCGTCCCCACAACAGACGAGAGTCTGGCAGTCGACTGATGTTCCAGATTTAAAAAGCGAGCATGAGCAGAGTTTTTAATAATCATAATACAAGGGGGAAAAAAAGTCACGGGCTCTTACAGATGCCAAAGCCAGAAGGGACCACGGTCACCGAGTCTGACGCCGTCTGTAGGACTCCCCCCAAATACAATTACCCAGCACGTTTGACCTGCAGCGCTCAAAGCATTTCACAATCTCGACTCGTCACGACACCAGTGCGAGGCAGGGCAGCCCTAGACAGATGGGCAAAGTGAAGCCCGGACAGGCTACATGATGTGACCACGCAAGGAAGTTCATGGTGAACCAGAGACTCAAACCCGGGTCTCCCCAGTCTTAGAGGAGGAGGATTATATTCCTAGCCTATGCGTATAAGAAGATTCAAGGAGTGTCGCTTTGTCTGTGTGTCACTCTGAAGCCTAGACTGTCTGTGGAGTCAGGGTGAAGCGATGCAAACAGCTACAAGCAGGTTCAATCACCCCTGAGATTCACAGGCCAGACAACTTCCCCACCATAATTCCTAGGGCAGAGCTGGGTTTAAAAACCCACAGCCTGTTACCCATGCCAGGAATAGATCAGCGTTATCAGAGGTAACTCAACCAAGCGTCCCCATTACTCCACAGCTAATTTGCACGCAACGATTTTCATTGGTGACTACACAGATGGCAGATTACTTGTCCCAGCTGCCACAGGTTTTACAGCCCAGGCTTTCACCTGGTTTTTACACAATCCCAGGACTCCAGGAGCTGGAGATTTAAGAGAAAACACACCAATTACTGCAAAGAAAGAGATCTGCTGTACTAACCTGCAGTTCACACCAGGCTACCTCGACCCACGTCTCTGTGTCGAGCCCTTTGAAGACGGTTTTAAAGGCCCCTCGACCCAACTCGATATCGAATTTCAGGAAGCGGCCGCTGGGCGAGGTGGCCACTGCTTTCATCTCCGCCTCCTCTTCGATCTCCTTCTTGGTCTTCTCCTTGGAGGCCTCCGAAATCGCCTTGGAACCCAGCTCATTCCGGGCCTCCTGCCCCAGCATGCTGGCAGAGAGCTGGTCCACTCGGCGACTGCCCGCGGCCAGCTGCTCCCGCTCATCCCTGGGAGACGGCTCAGTGGTTCTGTCCTCCTCCATGATCTCCACGCTCTTGCGGAAGAACCGCTTCCGTTCCGTGGTGCCCCCGGAGGCCGGGGCGCCGGCGGGTTCCATGATCAAAGCGGCTTCGATGGTTGGGATCCTGCCCTCCAGAGAAACTCCATCAGGTTTTTCCGGATCCTCCGTGCTGGCCGGCTCGCCGGAATCTGTAGCCATTGGTACCTTTCGCCTGTGTCCTCCCTCCTCACACCCGGCAGGACGTTACTAGGACTTACTTCCTCTCAGAGCATCCCCATAGCAACCTGAAAGGAGACAGGGGGGGGAAAGAATAGGATTGTTTCAGAAGGTAAATCACGAAGCAGCCACCAGAAGTGCAAAATCTCTGGGGGCTTCTTTTCTCCCCCAGCCCCCAGCCAGCGAAGGAACGAACCGGGGAGTCGCTCGGCAATACTAACCCGGCTCCCTGCCCGAGATGAAGGCCATCACTGTGCTGTATGCAGCGTTCCCCACCCGCACCCCGACCGAAACCACAGCCCCCTCATGGTACAGGGTCACCGAATCGATACCAAGGTCTTTTGTTCCATGGGGCACCATACAGGGCCTTGTGGCACCGGACAAGCCCTGACAGACCTGGGGGCCCCTCTGCGCCAGATGCTGGACAAACCCATAGCAAGAGATGGCCCAGGCCCAGAAGAACAAACAAAAGGTGGGAGGGGAAACTGAGGCACAAAGGCGGAAAGTGGTATGCCCTGCGCATCAGCAGTGGAGCCAGAAAGAGAAACTTCCAGTCCCTCATAACTCAGTAAATGTCTCTTCCCTCTGGATTTGCTAAAATGCGCTGGTTCAGACATGCCGGCCTCTTAGCTTGTAAGTTCTCGTGGCCAAGGGGCTGTATTTATTTTCTGTCTTGAGCACATTATGGGTCTTTAATTAATCATTTCTAACCAAGCCCAGTGAAACCTGGGTTTCCAGCCAAGAGGAAAGCACAGCCACTGCAATACGCAAGGGTCTGGATGCGGTTTTGGACGTTTGAATTTTTAAAGAGCTCCCACGCACGCGTAAATTTCGCTGCTCAATGAAAGTGCATTTAATCACTGAGAACGCCGGAGCAAGGAAATGTGAAATGGAGAGATGAATTAATGGACTCCACTCTGATCTCTACGGATACCGCTGCAGTGTCAAGGGAGTGAACACTGCGTTACGCCAACGCCCCGACGGGAACACCAGGCTCACTTCTAGGGGCTGCCTTTTTGAAAGGATCCCAGAGCTGGGGATAGAACCCATGAGTCTCGGTTCCCAGCCCCACCCTGATCAAATGTGCTCTAACCACCAGACACCACCCCTTTCCCAGAGATGGGGATACAACCCAAGAGTCCTGGCTCCCACCCCCCTGCCCTAACCACTAGACCCCACTCCCCTTCCAGAGCCAAGGATAAAACCTAGAAGTCCTGGCTCCCAGCCCCCCCGCTCTAACCACCAGCCACCACTCCTCTCCCAGAGCCAGGGAGAGAACCCAGGAGTCCTGGCTCCCAGCCCCCTGCTCTAATCACTAGACCCCACTTCCCTCCCAGCACCAAGGATAAAACCCAGGAGTCCTGGCTCCCAGCCCCCTGCCCTAACCACTAGACCCCACTCCCCTCCCAGAGCCAGGGAGAGAACCCAGGAGTCCTGGCTCCCAGCCCCCTGCCCTAACCACTAGACCCCACTCCCCTCCCAGAGCCAGGGAGAGAACCCAGGAGTCCTGGCTCCCAGCCCCCGCTGCTCTAACCCACCAGCCCCCACTCCCCTCCCAGAGCCAGGGAGAGAACCCAGGAGTCCTGGCTCCCAGCCTCCCCTGCTCTAACCCACCATCCCCCGCTCCCCTCCCAGCACCAAGGATAAAACCCAGGAGTCCTGGCTCCCAGCCCCCTGCCCTAACCACTAGACCCCACTCCCCTCCCAGCACCAAGGATAAAACCCAGGAGTCCTGGCTCCCAGCCCCCTGCTCTAACCACTAGACCCCACTCCCCTCCCAGCACCAAGGATAGAACCCAGGAGTCCTGGCTCCGAGGGAACAGAAATAATTTCCCTGGTTTGTGTTACACAGGAGATCATCAGACTAAGGATCTAATGGTTCCTCAAGGTCTTAAAATCTGTGAATCTACTTAGCTGCCACGTGCCCCGGAAGCCGCCCCTTGACTCTGGAGCCAAGTGCTCCAATGGGGGGTGTTTTCTGCAGCTACGATTCACTTCTGAAATTTCCCAGGCCAGGGCCCACGCTGCCACCTTATCAGCGCGGATCCCGGCAACTTAGGAAAGGGGGTCAGTTTCAGCGCACGAGGCACTACACCCCAACCGCTGAGCACGGCACGGGCACCGACAGCAGCCCCCTGCCACCGAGAAGCCAGGCACGGAGGCCCCTGCTGCACCAATTCCGCTATGTACACAGGGTGAAATTAAGAAAGAGGAAGCGTAGGACTGACGATCAGGGAAATTGGCTCGCAGCAAGATCTGCTCTGACTGTGGAAAGTGCTCTCATGGGACACTTACGACGACTCAGATTGCCAAGTTTCATTCTGTGTTCATATAGCCTCTCGCCGAACAGGGCCCGACAGGGATTACTGCAATCCTTACTCATATGACCGTACCACAAAAGTCAGCTCAATACCCCCTCCAGAATTCGCTACTACTCCTTATAACGACGCTGAATAGTCTCGATAGCCACGTAAGTGTCCGGTCTCTTTTCTGAACCTCAGCACTTTCCTGTGGCAAGGAGTTCCACAGTCATGTGCTGCGTGGAAGAAGTCTTTTTGCCACCTTTCATGTCTCTTCTGGTGTTAGGACACACAGGGAGAGCAGAAGCTCTATGCCTACCTTCCATATCCCAGTCATAATTTCATCTCCTTTTATCATGCCCCTTCTTATTCGTAGACAAGGAGGCCAGAAGGAAAAACTGACACCGTCTAGTCTGATCTCCTGTACAACACAGGTCCCTGAACTTCCCCAGACTAATTCGTGCTTGAACTACAGTCGATTTTTCCAAAAAACACCCCATCTTGAATTTAATATTGCCACCATGACCCCTGGGAAGTTGTCCCAGTGGTTAATTACCCTCCCTGGTAAAAATTCCTGTAGTAATAGCCAGCCCCCAGCCCAAAGCGCTTACAACCTTGTCACTGACTCCCAGGTCGGGCCTACTCTTGGCCCCGTGCGGTCCGTGGGGGGTGCCCCTTTCAGTGAGACAGCCCTTCTCGGGGGTCCACTCTCCCACTTCGTCACAACCCTAAACTGGAGAACCAGTCTGAATTCAATCAGGCGGAATTACTGTAAAGACAAGTGCAAAGTACTACCAAGTAAATCCACCACGGTCAGGCAGCAGTACTGCAGAAAAGGGCCCGGGGGTTTTACTGGGTCGTAAATTGAACATGTGTTAACAGTGTGATGCAAACAAGGGAAACGTCATCCTGGGACGTACGACCAGGAGAGTCGTACGGACGCCACGGGGAGTAATTGTCCCGCTCGACTCAGGCCTCAGCCGGAGTCCGGTGCCCAGTTTACGGCACTGCACCTTCAGAGAGATGTGAACGAATTGGAGTCCAGAGGCAAGCAACAAAAACACTCAGCGGCTTAGAAAACACGAGGCCAGGTAGCGAGCACTGGGCCTGCTGGGCCCAGAGAGGTGAAGCGGGGAGGAGGGACACAATAAGGATCTTCAAAGATGGAGAATGAGAAGGGGACAGTGATCAGGAATATCCCCGTTTCCACGGCATCGTTAGCAGGCGGGAAGACGAACTAAGGGACCGAACTAGGGCTTTTTGTCATCTTCTATTTCTTTACAATCTGCAACCGCCCCCACCCTCCCCTGCCTCAGGCCTCTTCTCTGCTAGGAACATGCATCACGTTCGAAATCAGGGGAACTTCGGGGGGCCCAGGACCAGCTGGCCTCTATTTAAACATGGCTGTCCCTGAGAAATCCTGGGAGCGCAGGCCTGGCAGGGACCTCGAGGTCACCTGGTCCAGTCCCCTGCACTGAGGCAGGACTACGTGTTATCGAGCCCATCCGCGACAGGGGTTTGTCCAACCTGCTCTTAACAACCTCCAGTGATGGAGACTCCACCACCTCCGTAGGGAATTTGTTCCCGTGCTTAGCTACCCTGACAGTCAGGAAGTTTTTCTTAGTGTCCAACCTAAATCTCCCCTGCTGCTATTTAAACCCATTGCTTCTTGTCCTGTCCTCAGCGGATAAGGAGAACAATTTATCACCCTCCTCTTTAAAACCACCTTTTATGACTTAAAAACTGCCAACATGTCCCCCCTCAGTCTTCTCTTCTCCAGATTAAACAACACCCCCCCCCTTTTTTTTTTTTATCTTACCAGTCGGAAGTCATGTTTTCTAGACCTTTCATCATTTGTGCTGCTCTCCTCTGGACTGTCCCCAGCGTGTCCACATCTTTCCCAAAGCGGGGTGCTCACAACTGGCCACAGTTCTGCAGCTGAGGTCTCATCAGTGCTGAGTAGAGCAGAAGAATTACGTCGCGTGTCTTGCTTACAACACTCTTGCTAAAACAACCCAGGATGATGTTCGCTTTTTTTTTTTTTTGGCAACAGTATTATATTGTTGACTTATATTTAGCTTGTGGTCCACTATCACCCCAGATCCTTTTCCACGGTACTCCTTCCTAGGCAGTCATTACCCATTTTGTGTGTGTGTGCAAATGCTTGTTCCTTCCTAAGTGGAGCGCTTTGCATTTCTCCTTATTGAATTTCATCCTATTTACTTCCGACCATTTCTCCAGTTTGTCAAGATCATTTTGAATTCTAATCCTGTCCTCCAAAGCGCTTGCCACCCCTCCCAGCTTGGTATCGTCCGCAAACTCTATCAGTGTACTCTACTCCGTTATCCAAATCACACATGAAGATATTGAACAGAACCGGACCCAGGACAGATTCCCTTGCCCACATTAAAGACAAAAGCACTGGTACCTCACGGGGGGGGGGGGGGGGGGGTGTCCCTACTTCAATGGAATTGCCCACACGCCAACAGACTGAAAACGAGGAAATACGTCCAACGGGGAACTACAGCACCATGCAATGAAACAGAAGAGCACAATTTCCATGACAGGCCTTGACTTCAAAGGGCCACCCCATTCCATCAGTGGCAACGACAAAAAAATTCCAGCCCGGTGGTTTTCAACTTAGATGTATTTTATTATTCACACTGAAGTAGTTCAGCTGAGATCAGGGTCTCATTTGGCCAGGAACTGGACCAACACATAAGAAGATTATAAACACTTCAGAGCCAGAGCAGGGCACATTTGTACAGCTTCTCACACAACGGGGACCCTGGCCTGGCTGGCCTTGTGCCGCTACTGCAATATAATTGTTCACCGAGTCATAGATTATAAAGCCAGACATGACCACTGGGATCCTCTCCTCGGACCACCGGTAGCCCAGAATTCACGCCTGGTTGAACCAGAGCAGATCTTTGAGAAAAAAAACCACCCCATCTTCATTCAAAAATGGCCAGAGATGGAGAACCCAGCACAGCCTTTGATAAGGTGTTCCAGGCAGGAATTCCCCGCCCTGTTAAAAAGGTGAACCTTAAACTACGTCACAAGCTCATCTTTCCTCTCTTAGCTCAATCCTCATACACAGAGCAGTGACCAAAAATAAATATACCCGGGATATCACCTCCCTGAGGGAGGAAAAGATATACCACAACACAGAGAGACAAGGAGCCAGAAAGCACACCAGCCAACTTCATCTGGCTAGAAAGATCCAAGCTCTGCTAATGATGTGGGAGGGTGGGGAGGAGGGGGAAGACAACAACAACAACAACACAGGACTCATAGGTTTTAAGACCACAATGCACTGCTATGATCATCTACTCCGCCCTCACGTATAACTAAACTTGACAGAATTCCTTTTTTATTAAAATTATTATTTTGACGGATATCATGGGTGTTCATTTTAAGCATTGTTTTCCTATTTTCATCTATTTAAATTTGCAAAGTTGTGCAAATTTATGCATTTTAAGCATTTTTTCCCTATATTTATCGATTTAAATTTTCACAGTTGCTGGAAATTAATGGGGGAGGGGCCAGACAATAATTATTTAATGACAGTAGATGTTGAAATTCAAAAAGTCAACACTTGACAGCCATTAGAATGCAAGCTGTGAACAACACCCGTCAAAATACATAAAGTAAATATGCGTAAATCGAAGTTCTCAAGCAGCATTTGTCTTACTTTGCCTATCGGTACGTTTCGATTACTAGCTTCCTGGGTGTGCGTGTGGCCAGAGAAATCGATGTCTAAAAACACTTACTGATAAAAATCTAAGCCTTCCAAGACTACATATAGCGTAGGCCATAGCAACTCATCCAGATTAGAGTGGGGTTCTCGTGCTCTGAGAAAAGCAGTGTGATCTATTGGGTAGGGGACAGGATCAGAGACAGCTACACGCAACAGGCCAGTGACAGAACCCAGGAGTACAGTACGGTGCTGTAGCCACTTCACGCTCTAGTCAAACGAGATATAGACTCCCATCTGGGAACAAAGATTGTAGGCCGTACTGGTGGGATGGGGGACTCTCCCCTGGGAAGCTGTGACTCTGAAAAAGACTTGGGGGTCATGGTGGAGAATCAGCAGAACACGAGCTCCCAAAAAGGCAAATACGATCCCGGGATGTATAAACCGGGGAATCTCGAGTAGCAACAGGGAGGTTCTATGACCTCTGGATTTGGCCCTGGTGCGAATCCTGTGTCCAGTTCTGGTGTCCGTGATTCAAGAAGGATGTTGGCAAATTGGGGAGGGTTCAGAGAAGAGCCATGAAGATGATTCAAGAGGGAGACTCCAGGGACTGAATCTATTTAGTTTAACCAAGAGAAGGTTAAAGGTAGACCCGACTGCAATCTAAGTACCTCCACAGGGAACAAATATTTAATAACGGGCTCTTCAATCTAGCACTCAAAGGTCTAACACAATCCAATGGCTGGAAGTTGAAGCTAGACAAAGTCAGACTGGAGAGAAGATGTGCATTTTTAACAGCGAGGGGACTTCACCATTGGAACAGATTACCAAGGCTAACCGGAGAAGAAATACTCAAGTAGAACACTGCATTCTCTACACACACACACACACACAAAAGGCACAGCACCTCACAAAACCACCCTGCAGACAGGAACATCTGAAATATACTGAATGGAAAACCAAAGCAAATGAAAGCCATTCTATCAAACGCTAGGCACAGGAACAAATGGGGGGGCGGGGGGGGGGGCAAGAGAGAACACCACAAAAATGCTCTAAACATTTGCAGGGAAGAAATTCTAATTATTCCGCACAGCGCTTCAAAATGCAACACGTTGTTATTATCAACCACCATGGCAAACGGAACAGACGACAGGGAAAATGTGTTATCTGCCAAGGCCAACAATACAAGATGGGGTTGAAAAAAGAACTAGCTACGTTCAGGGAGGGCAGGTCCATCCATGGCTATTAGCTCTGCGTATCCCGAGCCTCTGAGCCGGAAGCTGGGAATGGGCGACAGGGGATGGATCACTCAATGATTGTTCTGCTCATTCCCTCTGGGGCACCTGGCACTGGCCACTGTCAGAAGACAGGATGCAGGGCTAGATGGACCATTGGTCTGACCCAGTCTGGCCGTTCTTATGGGGCTGAAATGATACACACACCACATGCTCAACTGCTTGGCCTTCAAGCCAAACCAAGCTGTATGGAACTCTCTCTCAGTGACAAGTCACCCAGTTCAAAGACAAACAATCGCCATTTGGATTTTACCACGTTGGTCCTCATCTTGCTTGGTCACTATTATTTCTAAACATCCAGGAATCACGAGCCTGCATTACACACAAGAGAACAACACCAGTCCCTTCAAAATCCATCCTATCCTACAGTGATGAGTAAGTCCTCACAGTCAATCTACCACATACCACCATCAGTTAGACCCAAAGGACAAACTCCAGATAAGATGACTGACTGGATTTCTTTTTACGCCATGCTCTAGTTCAAAAGGAATTCTTGTGGGGAAGGTCTATGGCCTGCGTTATACAGGTGAGACGAGGTGATCTTGGAACCGAGGAGTCTACAAATTTACAAAGAGGTCACCACTCAGAAGCAAAACAGTGACGAATCCAAGAATTCACATGGCAAATGAAAGTGCCAACTGCGACGACTTCATGTTTAAAGAGCTAGCCCAGATCCCTGAATCCTTTCCATGGCTGAACAATCAAAAGCCATGGACTGCATCAGCACAACAGGGTTTTGACTACAAGCTGTCATTTCTGGCAAAGTCAAAAGGTTCTTACAGACTAAGCCATTTTCTTTCACTTTAAACAAACATTTCAGCCTGGATAAAGGCAGAGAGACATCAGTGCGCATTTGTTTTAACAGTGCTCCTCAAAATGAGGTGCTTTTTGTAAGTCAGAAATACATCATGTGGGCATGTTTTCAAATAGGAACAGAAACATTCACCAGTACTTGGGGGGACATTTCTCCACATAGGGAAAGTGGGGTCAAGATGTACTTTTTGTACACGGGTTGGGAACTGAAGCTAGACAAATTCTGACTGGGAACAAGCCGCTAATTTTGAACAATTAGCGGAATTAACCATTAGACCAATTTAACAAGGGGCATAGTGGAGTCTTCATCACTGACCATTTTTAAATCAAGATGGGATGCTTTTCTCAAAGCTCTGCTCTTGTTCAGCCAGAAATTCATTCAAGGGAGTTCTCTGACCTGCGTAAAGACACCTTACACTGGTCTCCCTCGTTCCATTTCTGGTATAGGAAGAAGCTATGCTGATATAACCACATCCACCCTAAGGGTGGTGCACCACTTTAACCCTCCCAGTATACTTCGGTATAGTTAAAGCAGGGTGACTTGAACGTGTGAACGGGACCTTATACATTCAGGAAGTTGTATTCAGTCCCAGTTTGGGGAGGGGGGGGGATGAAGCACAGAGAGATTAAGTGATTTGGCCAAAATAACAGAGCTCATCAGTGGCAGAAAGAGAACCCAGGCGTCCTGGTTCCCAATGCTACTGACCTAAACACCGTACCATCATTATTATGAATTTGTATAGGGACACTGCCTGGGGGCCCTAAGCATGGATCGAGATCCCATCTTGCTGAGCACTGTACAAACACATAATGAAAAGATTTAAATAACACTCCCCCCCTCCTTCAAGTTAGGGACAGAACCCAGGAGTCCTGGCTCCCACCTCCCCCGTGCTCTAACCCATTAGAACGCACACCCACCCCAGAGCCAAGGATTGAACCCAGGAGTCCTGACTCCCAGCCTCTACCTTACCGCTCTAACCACTAGATCCCACTCCCTTCACAGAGCCAGGGATAGAACCCAGGAGGCCAGGTCCCCAGCTCTAATTGACTAGATACCCACCGCAGAGTTAGGGATGGAACTCAGGTGTCACGGCTCCCAGACCCCCACCTCAAACCCACTGGACCCACTTCCCTCCCAGAGCCAGGAGTAGAATCCAGGGGTCCCGACTCCCCACAACACTACTAAATCCCACCCAAATTCTGAACCTTCCCTTCTTTAACGACAAGATTGTATCAATTTTCTGCAAAGGTTTTTTTCCCTTCTTTAGAAAACATGCCATGACCCAATGAAACCCCCCGCAAAATATAAAAAAGTTCACAAAGGACTTGGTCAAATCCTTCCTCTTAATTCCCCTTTACGTCCCCGTGAGTATGATTCCCACTAACGCTACCATCACATTGGAAACCTCACCTTGCCAGCCCTTTCCAAGGGAACTTACCCGACGTTCCTCCCCCAGTCAACCCTGCCTGCTGGGAGATACAGGGGCTGTTTTCTGGACAGTCAAAAGCACGCGCACAGAAAAACAAAAAAGGCTGACTAGCAATTTCCCCTCCTCCTTTTCGAGGTGTCTGAGCTTGTGATTAACAGAGCACTGACACAGCCAGCTACATGCAATGCAAATAACTTCTGCTTTCACTTTGCGGTCTAGCGATGTCTCGAGCAACCTATCGCTCACCATCGCTTGGTAGAGCAGAGGTCCAGAAGAGCCCATTGATCCTCTAGTGAGTCTGACTTCCTGTATAGCACAAGCCATGTCCCCCCTGTCCTGTACCCGATCCCCAGGGGAACCTACCGCTAATGACGGAAATACAGGGGAAGAGGACGGTTGCTCCAGGCACCAGAGCGCTGGGCTGGCGCGTTGAAGCCACAGCCTTCCCACCTAACTCGAGGCGAGCGGTAATGACAGAGCCGCCTGCAGTTTTTGTACTGGTGTAACTATTAGACACAATGGTCCCAGGTCCCTGCCTGGGGCTGTGAGCTGCTACCGTAAGGCACCTAGTATAAAACATACAACGCTCAGCACAATGGGGTCCTGGTCGATCCCTGGGGTGCTGAGCTGCTACCCTAATACATCTAATATATCAAATACAGCGCCCAGCACAATAGAGTCCTGGTCCAGGACTTGGGCTCTCAGGCCCTACCATAATACACCTAATATATAGCTTATGGTACCTAGCACTATGGGGTCTTGGGCCAGGACTGGAGCGCTGAGCTGCTACCGTAATACACCTAATATATAATGTACAGCACCCAACACAAAGGGGTCCTGGTCCAGGACTGGGGCTCTCGGTTGCTACCGTAATACACCTAATATATAGCACACACTACCCATCACTGGGACCCTGATGTGCTACCATAATACACCTAATATATCATGTACAGTGACCAACAAAATGGAGTCCTCATCCAGGACTTGGGCTCTCAGGCTCTACTGTAATACACCTAACATATAATGAATGTACAGCGCCCAGCGCAACGGGATCCTGGTCCAGGACTGAGACGCTGAGCTGATACCGTAATACCTCCAATATATAATGGACAAAACCTAGCATCATAGGGTCCTGGTGCAGGATGGGGGTTCTGAGCTGATACCGTAATACACCTAATAACAACATACAGCAACCAGCACAATGGAGGACAGGGGCCCTCAGGTACTACCATAATACACCCAATAAATAATGACAGGCTTGTCTACACACAACAGTTGTACCGGTTTAACTATAGTTCAAGCAGTACTACTCCTGCCCCTATGGTGGATGCGGCTATATCAGTACAAACGGATGGGAAGGGACCAGTATAAGGCATCTCTACACCAGTAGAACAGATTCCCTGTACTGGTATAACACTTACGCAATTGTCACACACACACACACACACACAGCCTCCAGCTCAATATTCATTTATTTCTTTGCACTAACACATTTGTATTCCTGGTTTCAAATTCTTTCCATCTTGGTCATCTGATATGTGGCTGTCACCCCTACTGGCGAAGCCACTTTACCCAGACTCCCCGCAGCACTGCACAAACCACAATACCTTCCCGGCTTCCCGCTGCGTCTTTCCAAGGCCGGCGGCTACCAAGCAACCGAAATTCCAAGCCGTGGGAGATTTCGTCTTCACTAGCGTGACCCAGATACCGACATCTGTGGAGTCCTGACCTCACCACTGGCAACAAGAAATAAAACGGGGGACCACAAGGATGGCCCCAATCAGCTGTTTTTTACAGGACATGATTTGCACAACTTAAGGGACCAAAAAAAAAAAAAAAAAAAAGAACAACCCAAAAGCAAACACGTAAGACAAATATCACTGCGAGAATAAAGGAGAACGCCTGGCACTTTAAATCTTTTATGCAGAAGCAAGAAATAGACAAATCAATTTCTTTTCTGCGGTACGACACAGATTAATTGTAAAGCAAGCCTCGTTCTTACAAAACCCTGTCCCCTAAAAATCTAGCAGGGATCCCCTACACAAACCCTGGCATGGGAGCATGGTATACATTACAAGAGGAAGGCACAGTTACAAAGAACGGTTCCAAGCAGCCATTCATAAACCGGTATTTCGTTTCACAGATCAGCTGAGCAGGGAATTGCAATCCACTTCCTTCACCCCCAAAATAAATCTACGTGAACGACAAACCCGAGCGAAAGGAAATTGTTTTTAAACAAGAAAACCCCACCTCCCCAGATCAGATGAATCCAGGTTGCTATAAAAACATTTAAAAATTCCAAGGAGGTGGAGGAAGAAAGCTACCAAGCCCCCCACAAAAGGTCTCACAAAAAGCTGCAGAATGAGGTGCAATAGGGTACAGCCAGCGAAAGACAGAAACCACATTACAAAAAACGAGGTGGGGGGGAGTTAACTCTCCAGCCAGTGACTCCGTGGCAACGTTTAGAGGCAGGGGTTAGAAAATTGAAGCAAAAAGTCTTTCCCTCCCTCCCCACCACCGTAAGGGTAACACCGGATTTCCACAGGCATCTCCCGGCAAATAACGCACCTACACACACCATCAATAAATACACCTGTTTCCCCAACACACGCTAAATAAGTATCCTTCACCAATAGCGCGCACACACTCACACACTAATGAATCATCCTGCAAACACATCCCACCCACCCACCCCAGCTCACAAATGGAGACCCATAAAGCCGCCACCCCCCACCCCAAATCCCTGGCTGTATCCGTTTGGCCCCAATTTCTAACCACGTTCAGCAGAAAGAGAAGCATTGCAGACAGCATGGAGTCCCATGCACAATGCACCCCCCAGACTACACACACCCACCCCTCCTCCCCTTTCCCTCACGAACCCCCCCTCCCTCCTACCAAGATTGCAGGACTTCAATTACATCCTTAAGGGGGTGGACTGCTCCATCCCTCCATCTCTGTGCCCAAGCTCCCCCCAACAAGGCAGCCAAAGGAGGGGCAGTGCATCTGGGGAGAAGACCCCCCCACCCACCCACACAGACACACTCTTCCTCCCAAGGAAGAACTTCCGGGGGACAGCAAAACCAGTCTGCCGAGCAGGTGAAGAAGCAATTCTTTCTCCTCCACCCTCTGTCTGGGCTGTGCTATTCGCAGCAGAGTCTCTACCACAGAGGAAGGAGTTTGTAGGTGGGGTGGACCATCTGCCCCAGCCCAGGGGGAGAAGGATGGAGATGGGGAGGGGGGGGGAGATAAAGGCAGATTACCCGGATGTCTCCTCCCTCGGGGAGAATTGGGCTGTGATACCTCAGCGGTGTCAAACCCCTGCAAAGTTAAGAGAGAATCTGTCAATAGCTACTTTTCCCCGGGTGCATTTAACTCAGCCCGCTAATGCTTTATGGGCATGGCGAGATGCCAAAGTGTGAGAGGCGCACACACGCGCGCACACACAGGATTCCCAGACCCTTGGTAGCCACGCACACAACACCCCATCAGCTCCCACTCACACACACAACCTGATTCAGTGCACAGCTCCGCACATGCTTGACACCGGTACTGAGGGGAGCGTCTAAGAGCCGGGGTTGTGCAAGGGACTGTGCACACACGTAACAAAAAGATGTACAGTGTGCATTCCCTCCCAGATGTGGGGAAAAGAACCCAGGAGTCCTGCTCCCAGACCCCACCCCCCCCGTTCTAACCCACCAGACCTCACTCCCCTCCCAGAGCCGGGGAGAGAACCCAGGCGTCCTGGCTCCCAGGCCCCTCCCCAACAGCTCTAAATTCCCAGGGTCTCCCTATTGTTCTGACCATCAGCTACTATGCCCCGGGCAACACCTTGCCACTTGCACCCTACACCCCTCTCTCCTGTTGTTCCCACAACCTAACCCCACCGCCAACCACCACGGACACATGGTCCATCATATTGATTCTGCATAGGTGGAGCTGGGGGGCGGTTCTCTTCATTCACCCCCTCCAAATAATTGCCCACAGCTTCTGACCCTCCACCCAATCCTCCCCAGACACGTGTGCCCCCACTTCTTCCTTCCCCACCCCCTCCCTGCACCCCAATTCCCTCCTAGGCCCCTCCCCATCCCAATTACCCCCTCCCTCCATTTATCCCACTCCCTCCCTCATTCAGCCCCTTTATTCCACTCTCTTCCTCCCCCACGTACCCCATTCCCCTTCCTCATTCACCCTAAATCCCCCATGTCCCCCCCATTCACCCTCCTCCATAGGCCTTGTTTCCCCACCCCCATTTACCCCATTCCCGTCTGCATGTGACCCTGTTTACCCCTTCCCCACCATTTACCCATCTTTCCGGGAATCCCGGTACCCCATGATGTCACTGTCACCCCCTCACCCCCTTCCCCTCCCACCCCATCCCCCTATTCCCCTCCATCCTCTTTCCCGCTTCCCCTCCCCCACTCACCCCCACCCCTTTCTCCATTCACCCCTCCATCCTCTTTCCCCCGTCACCCCAACCCCTTTCCCCGTTCACCCCCTCCCCCACTAACCCCCTCCATCCTCTTCCCCCTCAGTCACCCCAACCCCTTTCCCCATTCACACCCTCCCCCACTCACCCCCTCCATCCTCTTCCCCCCCCCACCCCTTCCTCATTCATACCCCTCCCCCACTCATCCCCTCCATCCTCTTCCCCCCACTCACCCCCACCCCTTTCCTCATTCACCCCTCCCCCACTCATCCCCTCCATCCTCTTCCCCCCCACTCACCCCCACCCCTTTCTCATTCACCCCCCCACTCACCCCCCTCCATCCTCTTCCCCCCCACCCCTTTCCTCATTCACCCCCAATCACCCCCCTCCATCCTCTTTTCCCCCTTCCCCTCCCCCACTCACCCCACCCCTTTCCTCATTCACCCCCCCACTCACCCCCCTCCATCCTCTTTTCCCCCTTCCCCTCCCCCACTCACCCCCACCCTTTTCCTCATTCACCTCCTCCCCCACTCATCCCCTCCATCCTCTTCCCCCCACTCACCCCATCCCTTTCCTCATTCACCCCCCACTCACCCCCCTCCATCCTCTTTTCCCCCACTGACCCCCCTCCATCCTCTTTCCCCCTTCCCCTCCCCCACTCACCCCCACCCCTTTCCTCATTCACCCCCTCCCCCACTCACCCCCTCCATCCTCTTCCCCCCCACTCACCCCCACCCATTTCCTCATTCACCCCCTCCCCCACTCATCCCCTCCATCCTCTTTTCCCCTTCCCCTCCCCCACTCACCCCCACCCTTCCCCCACAGGCAGGGGAGGGGCGAAGGGAGGGGGAGAGGGGGAAGGCGCGAGACGCACCGTCTCCGGCACGAGGCGCCCTGGGCAGGGGAGGGGGGGAGCGGGCGCAGTGCTCCCCGAGCTGTTGCGAGCTCGAGACTCATTGGTCCGGCCGCGGCTCCCCTCTCCCGGCCCCCCCGCACCGTCTGAGCGCAAAGCCTCGTGGGAGTTGTAGTCTTCCATGGACTCTGTAGGGGAGAGGGGCTCAGGGACTCGCTTCAGGCAGCCATTTTGCCAGCCCTGTGAAATAGGGGGGAGGGGAGGGGCCCTTACACTCCCAGGGCCCCCCCTCCACACACACACACACAGGGCCTGTTACTGCATCTGGCGCGCTACCCCCTTTCCACACAGCGCCACCGTAAGGGGGAGGGGCACAACAAGCCAACTCACGCCAAGGGGGCAGCCCAAGATGGCCGCCAGCCGGTGCCAATTCACTCCCCACGCAGCATGGCTGCCAACCAACATGGCCAGATGGTTCAGCCACCCCAACCTGCAGGCATGGCCATATTTGCTCCATGCCCAACATGGCTGCCAAGATCAGACAACCCACCGGCATGACCAATTGACTCCCCATCCAACATGGCTGACAACCAACATGGCCTGAGTGGCCAATTCACTGCTCACCCAACATGGCTGCCAACTGACACAGCTGATCAGAGTGGCCAACCCACAAGCCCAACCAACATGGCCACTTGGTTCAGCCAACCCAGTCACAGTCATCCACTAATTCACTCCCACCTCATCCTCCACGTGGCTTTATGGAGAGGCCGAGTATGGCCAGTTCACTCCTCACCCAACATGGCTGCCAACCAACATGGCTTCACGAGCAGCCAACCTACCAGCATGGCCAATTTGCTCCCCATCCAGGATGGTTCTTGAGAGCCCAGTCCAGACCCCCGGTGCTGATCCAGGACTAAGTAAACCTAGACCGTTCTTTGACAGGTCTTTGACCAACTACGTGGATTCCACAACCCACCTTGGAAACCATTTCCAGTGCTTAGCTCCCCTTCAAGTTCATAGAATCATAGAATATCAGAGTGGAAGGGACCTCAAGAGGTCATCTAGTCCAACCCCCTGCTTCAAAGCAGGACCAATTCCCAGCTAAATCATCCCAGCCAGGGCTTTGTCAAGCCGGGCCTTAAAAACCTCCAAGGAAGGAGACTCCACCACCTCCCTAGGTAACGCATTCCAGTGTTTCACCACCCTCCTAGTGAAATTGTTTTTCCTGATATCCAACCTGGACCTCCCCCACTGCAACTTGAGACCATTGCTCCTTGTTCTGTCATCTGCCACCACTGAGAACAGCCGAGCTCCATCCTCTTTGGACCCCCCTTCAGGTAGTTGAAGGCTGCTATCAAATCCCCCTCATTCTTCTCTTCTGGAGACTAAACAATCCCAGTTCCATCAGCCTCTCCTCATAAGTCATGTGCTCCAGACCCTAATCATTTTTGTTGCCCTCCGCTGGACTCTTTCCAATTTTTCCACATCCTTCTTGTAGTGTGGGGCCCAAAACTGGACACAGTATTCCAGATGAGGCCTCACCAATGTCGAATAAAGGGGAACGATCACATTCCTCGTTCCTGAAGTTAGAAAGTTTTCTTGATCTCTAGCCCCAATCTCCCTTTCTCCAGATGAAGCCCCTTACTTCTGACCGTCAGCAGACATGGCCTCTCCAAAACAGCCCTTTGCAGGTTTAAACCCTGTTATCAGGTCTCCCACACCCCTCCAGTCTGCTCTCCAGACTAAACATGCCCAGTTTCTAACCTAGCCAGGTACTCCGCATTTTGTACTCGTGCGTGTGAGTTTTCCATCCTAAGTGAAGTTCTTTGCACTTCTCTTCATCGACTCTCTTCTTGCGGAGCTCAGACTGATTCTCCAAATTGGCGAGGTTGCTTTGAATTCAAATCCTGTCCTCCAGAGTGCTGGCAACCTACCCCAGCCTGGTGTCACCTGCATGTCTAACAAGACCACTCTCCACTCCATTCTCCAAGTCATTCATGACAGTGTTGAACAGCGCCAGGCCAGGACTGACCCCTGCAGGACCCCACTAGAGACGCCCTCCAGTTTGGCAGGGAATCCTTGATAACGACACTTCCAGGCCAGTCTTTCCACCAGTTATGTACATCGGGCCCACATCTCCCGAGTTGTCTCCATTCTCCACCTCGGGGGCCAACTTCAAGGGCGTCCCGGGATGTGCTATGCCCCGGCCTTTACCAGGGTCCCTATGCTTTTCGCAAGAGCTGTCTACGTGTTTTCTCCCCGTGTGCTCACAAGCATCAGACAGAGGCTGTAGCCCCACTAGTCCAGCTTGGATCTCTTCGGTTCCAAGTTCCAGCATGTGTCACAAAGTTCCCACTCCGCTTCCCTGATGAAAGACTGGCTCTTCCAGTCCGCCACACTGAGTCCAGGCTGGGCTTTAGGGTCCAACTCAGCCAGGTGGAGGGGTGCTACCAGACTTGTCCTAAGGAGAGAGGCCAGGCTGATGGGGGGCGGGGGGACAATCGTACTGGGGTCCTGGACTCAGGGGCTGCCCCAAAATGTCTTAACTGGATGAAATGACAGGGCAGAGCCCCAGCAAATGATGTACCAGAGGCCCAAATTTCTCTCCTGCCTCCAGCCCCACACACTCCCCCTCCACCCTGCTGCCCCCACACCCAGCTCCAAGTTCTCCCCCAGACAGGCGATCACCACCCCACCACAGGCCAGACAGGTCTGGGAGCTCCAGACCCCCTCCTCCTCCCCTGCATCTCTGCTGACCCAGGAAGCACTGACAGTTCAGACCCTTCTGGTGCCCCCTGGCTCTGTTTTGCCCCAGGGGTTGCTGGTGCCCACCGGAAGGACTGCAAAGGTGTGGTGGGGGGGGGTGTTAAAGCAGATACATGGGGTCGCAGCCCCACTCAAATTTGGACTGGCCACCCCCTGTAATTGGGCCAAATGGGAGGGGTATCTAGGACAAATTTCCAGGCAATGTGTATGGGGGTGTCCCCTGCCTCCCTCCCATTGCATCCCTGCCTAGGTGAGATCCATCCCAACTGTGTCTTGCTTTCCCCCCATCCCCAGAGTAGGACTCAACCCAGTGGAGCGATAGAAAGTGGGTGGAGATCGCCCATTCTTCCAACACTGGTATCCCACCGTATCCACCAGAGTCGTCCCTTTGTGGAATGGTAGCCAATGTATCCGGGGCCTCACAGGCCCTGCAAAGGAGAAACCAGATCTGCGACGTGTGTCATTGACCCAGGCCACACAAAGCCTGGGACAGAGAGGGGTCAAACAGCATGGAGGGCGAACTCTCTGGAATAGCCACCTTGTACCAGTGCCCATTTCCCAGGGAGCAATTCTGCCAAGACCACCTGCCATCCCGACACCGGGCAAGACCCAAGCGAACAGACCCCGGAGAGCCATAGGGAGGAAAACGCGGGTTTTGTTATGATTCCAGTTAGAACCGTCTATCATCCATTATCATTTGCGTCATGGTATCACCTACAAACCCCCATGCGAGATCAGGGACCCCCGTTCTGCCGGGCGCTGCACGGACCCCCCCAGACTGCAATGTGGGTGGCACTGAATCGGGGAAAGGGGGGGAGTCCCCAGAAGGGTCTGGGAAATGATCTAGCCTGAGCCCCTCGCCTGCAGTGTTTGCAACCAGGGCAGCGCCCGACAGGAGCCGGCGGGGCGGGGGCGGTCTCCGGCCCAGGAGCGGGAGAGCCGGACTCGAACCCGCGGCCCGAGAGCGGAGCCACCGATCGATCGACGATCCGGCGTGCGATTGTTGACGGCGGCCGGGGGGGGGGAATCGATGCTCTCCGCGCTCCGTTCCTGCCGCCCGCCCTGTCATGGCGGCGCCAGGGAGGAGACACGTGGCCTGTTCGGCCAGGGGGTCCGGGCGGTGCTGGGCAACTGGGCCGCGCTGCAGGTGAGAGCGGGGGGGGAGGGGGAGCGGAGCGACCAGGCCCCCTATAGAAACACGCAGAAAGGGCCAGGCCCCCTATAGACCACCTCCCCGACCCTATAGAAACACGCAGAAAGGGCAAGCCCCCCTTTTGCCCCCCCCCTAGAAACACGCAGAAAGGGGCAGGCCCCCTATAGACCACCTCCCCGACCCTATAAAAACGCGAGAAAGGGCCAGGCCCCCTATAGACCACCTCCCCGACCCTATAGAAACACGCAGAAAGGGCCAGGCCCCCTATAGACCACTTCCCCGACCCTATAGAAACACGCAGAAAGGGCCAGGCCCCCTATAGACCACCTCCCCGACCTATAGAAACACGCAGAAAGGGCCAGGCCCCCTATAGACCCACCTCCCCGACCCTATAGAAACACGCAGAAAGGGCAAGCCCCCTTTTGCCCCCCCTAGAAACACGCAGAAAAGGGGCAGGGCCCCCTATAGACCACCTCCCCGACCCTATAGAAACACGCAGAAGGGCCAGGCCCCCTATAGACCACCTCCCCGACCTATAGAACACGCAGAAAGGGCCAGGCCCCTATAGACCACTTCCCCGACCCTATAGAAACACGCAGAAAGGGCAAGTCCCCCCTTTTGCCCCCCCCCCATAGAAACACGCAGAAAGGGGCAGGCCCCCTATAAACCTCCCATACCCTCCAGAAACACACAGAAGGGGAAGGAACTCCCTATAGATTCAGCTGACGCTATAGAAGGGGTCAAGGCCCCTGATAAATCCTCCCGCACCCTATAGAAAAGATGCAGAAAGGGCAAGGGCCCTCCAGACCCTATAGAAATATAGAGAGATTGCTAGGTCACCCTAGAAACACCGCCAGGCTCTATAGAAAAATAGAGAAAGGGGCAGGTCCCCTATAGACATTCCCTCCAGAAACAGAGAGATGGCAGGGTCCTGTATAGAAACAGGTCTCAAGGGCCCCTGTAGAACCCCCCCTGTCCCATACAGAACACCACCGCAAAGGTGAGGTCCCCTA
Source organism: Chrysemys picta bellii (assembly GCF_011386835.1). Lineage (NCBI taxonomy): Eukaryota > Metazoa > Chordata > Testudines > Emydidae > Chrysemys > Chrysemys picta. Next base: position 25,752,552 of record NC_088807.1, read on the forward strand.
TAGGAATCTCCCTCCTGTCTCTATAGGAACACAGGAGGGTGGGGAGGCCCCCCATAGTCCCCGCCCCCAAGCCCTGCCACAGAAACACAGCAAGGTCCCGTCTAGAACGGCC
>NC_088807.1:25753163-25810593 GCF_011386835.1 Chrysemys picta bellii
TTGAAATGAAGCTTCTTAAACTTTTTAAAAGCCTTATTGACTTGACATACAATAGTTTAGTTCTATAATCTAGACCTAGACCGAGCCCTTCTGAAAACGATCATCTGCACGACCAGCTCGCGAAACCCTAAACCCGAGTGAGTAAACGCAGACTCGGCCCAGCGCTTCGGAAAGGCGGCCGGCCCCTGGGCTAGTCTCTGCTTGGTCCTTTGTCCCGCTGGGCCTTGTCCCTGATCTCAGCTGCCCCGGGGCTCAAACCTGCCCCCCAGTCCTCAAATCCGCCTTAATCCCAATCCCCCTCCTGTCTCAGCCAGCCCAGAACCCCCCCATTCCCCAGTCCCTAGATGAGCCCTTCACATTCTCCGCCCCCCACCTCCTAGACCTGCCCCAGGCCGCGCTGGGTTTCGAGGGTTTTAGCCGGGGTCCCTCCCCAGTCTTCATCTTTCTCCTTCTCCGTGGGAAAAACCACCCAGGCAGCATGTGCCGAGATCCGGCTCGCGACATGAGCTGGATTTAACAGGACGACGCCAAGCTGCAGCCACCTCTGGGGCAGGGCAGCCAGAGAACAGCTGCATCTCCGCGCTGGGCGAGCCGTACCTGTGCGGTGTTATGTGCGGCTGTTCCCCAGCTGCCCCACCCCAGAAGTGGCTGCATCTCAGCATCAAGCGAGCCTTCCGCTAACCCTGTTTGTCTCCATTCCAGGCCGCCAGGACACCACGCCCACCGAGATAAGATGGATGGTTACTGCATGTTCAACCACCTGGCCATCGGGGCCAGATACGCCCGGCAAAAACTGGGAGTGGAACGGTGAGGGACTGGTGGTCAGAGCAGGGAGAGCCTAGAGCCAGGGTGTCCGTGGCCCGGGGGGGCTGGTGCTGAGACCCACTAACGAGCAACCCCCGTCACGAGAGTCTCGTTTCCTTCCAGAGTCCTGATCGTCGACTGGGACGTTCACCATGGGCAGGGCACCCAGTTCCTCTTCGAGGAGGATCCCAGGTCGGTCCCAGGCGCTTGGAGCCAGGGGAACCCAGAGCCGGGCTAGCAGGGGCTGTGGGTCGGGAGTGAGGGGCACCGGCAGAGCTGTGGGGGGCAGGGCTAGCAGGGGCTGCGGGTCGGGAGTGAGGGGCACCGGCAGAGCTGGGGGGCAGGGCTGGGCTAGCAGGGGCTGCGGGTCGGGAGTGAGGGGCACTGGCAGAGCTGGGGGGGGCAGGAGGCTGCGGGTCGGGAGTGAGGGGCACCGGCAGAGCTGGGGGGGGCAGGGGGCTGCGGGTCGGGAGTGAGGGGCACCGGCAGGGCTCGGGAGGGGGGGTAGGGGGCTGCGGGTCGGGAGTGAGGGGCACCAGTCACTGCCCCCCGTCTGCCCCTTCTCTCTGCAGCGTTCTCTATTTCTCCGTCCATCGCTACGAGCAGGGGAGGTTTTGGCCCCACCTTCCGGCTTCCGACAGCCCCGCCGTGGGGCAGGGCCGCGGAGAGGGATTCAACATTAACGTGCCGTGGAACGCGGTAGGTGCCCTGCCCGGGGCGGGGGCTGCGTGGGGGGTGAGCCGTCCCTGGGAGGTGTTATGTGCCGCCGTTTCCCAGCCGCCCCAACCCAGAAGTGGCTGCATTTCACCTCCCGCAGACCCATCTAACTGGTCTGCGTCTCTCCGTCTAGGTGGGAATGAGGGACGGGGATTATCTCGCTGCCTTTTTACACGTCTTACTGCCAGTGGCCTTTGAGGTACGTGGGGGGCAGGAATGGGGCAGGGCCTGTCCCCTCTCGGGGGCGCCGGCTCCCACCCGGCCCCAGGGCAGGGGGCTGGCTCAGGGGGTGGGAATGGGGCAGGGCCCGTCCCCTCTGGGGGGCGCCGGCTCCCATCGGCCCCAGGGCAGGGACTGGCTGGCTCGGGGGGGCGGGGAATGGGGCAGGGCCCGTCCCCTCTGGGGGGCGCCGGCTCCCACCCGGCCCCCGGGCAGGGACTGGCTGGTTCAGGGGGGTGGGAAAGGAGCAGGGCCCGTCCCCTCCGGGGGGCGCTGGCCGCAATCCGGGGCGTGCTGGCTCCGGGCTGCGATCTCCTCTGTTCTCTTCTCAGTTCCAACCCCAGCTGGTTCTGGTGGCCGCCGGGTTCGACTCTGTGCTCGGGGACCCCAAGGTAAGTGCCGCCCCATCCCGCCGCGTTTCGCAGCGCTGCCCTCAGGGGGCGCCCCAGGGGCTAGGCAGGGGGCCTGGGACTCGTTTCAAAGGGCAGCGGCCGGTCTAGGGGGCTGGGTGGGGGGCCCCACTGTGGGGCGGGGAGAGAGCCTGGTAAACTGATCTTTGCGTCTGCGCCTAGGGCGAGATGGCTGCGTCGGCCGCGTGCTTCGCTCACCTGACTCATCTGCTCATGGCCCTGGCGGGAGGCAAGGTGCTGCTGTCTTTGGAGGTGAGTGTGGAGCTGACCCACGGCACAGGCTCCCCCCCAGAACTGACTGCAGCTCAGCCCCGGGCGGCGTTATATGTGGCTGTTCCCCAGCCACCCCGCCCCAGAGGTGGCTGCAGCTCAGCCCCGGGCGGCGTTATATGTGGCTGTTCCCCAGCCACCCTGCCCCAGAGGTGGCTGCAGCTCAGGGCCGGGGGTGCTGTTGACCCGTTTTCCCCCCGTCCCCAGGGTGGCTACAATCTGAGCTCCCTGGCCGAGGGGGTCTGTGCGGCCCTGAGGACCCTCCTGGGGGACCCCTGTCCCCGGCTGGAGCCGCCTGTTGCCCCCTGTCGCAGGTGAGCGGGGTCCGAGCGGGTGGGGGTGGGGCGGCCCCACGTTTGCACCCCACTGACTCTGGGCTGCTCCCCTTCCCCAGCGCTCTGAGCTCCGTGTCCAGGACGCTCGCGATCCACGAGAAATACTGGCGGAGCCTGCGGAGAGGGGGTGAGTCCTGGCCCCCGGGGGTCCCCCTGCTCGCCCCCAGCCCCTCCAGGGTCCCTCAGCTCCTCTGAGATGCCCCATCCCAGCCCCTGTGGGGTACCCTCTCCTGCCCCCACAACCTCTTTGGGGGTCCCCTGGCCCCCAGCTTCCGATTCCACAGCCAGGAGCCCCACAACCCCATCCCCCTGCTATACCCTGCCCTCAAACTCCCACTGTGCCCCCCGATTTGATGTCACCCCCCATAGCTCAGGGGATTGGCTCTGATCTCCTCCCCCCCCCCCCCAGAGGCCGACACCCCCCCAGAAGATGTGGAAGAGGAGCCAGCCCCCACGACCCCCCCAGACCCCCGTGAGGTGACACGACCCCTCCCGGCTGCCCGCACTGGCCTGGTGTATGACGAACGCATGACGGAGCATTACAACATGTGGGACAGGTACAGCCCGAATTCCTGGGTTCTTTCCCGGCTCTGGGAGGGGAGTGGGGGCTGGTGGTTAGAGCAGGGGGGCTGGGAGCCCAGGACTCCTGGGTTCTTTCCCGGCTCTGGAGGGCAGTGGGGGCTGGTGGTTAGAGATGGGGGGGCTGGGAGCCAGGACTCCTGGGTTCTCTCCCCAGGTCTGGGAGGGGAGTGGGGCTGGTGGTTAGAGCAGGGGGGGGCTGGGAGCCAGGACTCCTGGGTTCTCTCCCTGGCTCTGGGAGGGGAGTGGGGGCTGGTGGTTAGAGCAGGGGGGGGCTGGGAGCCAGGACGCCTGGGCTCTCTCCCCGTCTCTTGGAACGGGGTTGGGGCTGGTGATTAGAGCGGGGGGGGGGCTGGAACCCAGGCGTCCGGGCTCTGAGTCTTTCCCTTCCCCCCCGCCCCACAGCCAGCACCCGGAGCTGCCCCAGCGGGTGTCCCGCATCTTCCAGCGCCACAGGGAGCTCCGGCTCACGGAGCGATGCCGCCGCATCCCGGCCCGCAGCGCTGAGGAAGAAGAGCTAAGAATGTGCCACAGGTAATGGGGGAGGGGCAGCCCGGACGCCTGGGTTCTGTCCCTGGCTCTGGGAGGGAGTGGGTCTGGTGGTTAGAGCAGGGGGGGCTGGGAGCCAGGACTCCTGGGTTCTCTCCCCGGCTCTGGGAGGGGAGTGGTCTGGTGGTTAGAGCAGGGGGGGGCTGGGAGCCCGGACGCCTGGGTTCTCTCCCCGGCTCTGGGAGGGGAGTGGGTCTGGTGGTTAGAGCAGGGGGGGCTGGGTGCCCGGACTCCTGGGTTCTCTGCCTGCCTTGCAGCCTGGCGTACGTGCAGAGGGTGAAGGCCACAGCTGGCATGAAGCCGCGGGAGCTGCACCGCCAGGGGGACCAGTACAACTCCATCTACATCTGCGCCAGCTCCTACGAGTGCGCCCGGCTGGCAGCCGGCTCTGCCTTCAACGCCGTGCGAGCCGTGCTGGAGGGCGAGGTGAGGGGAGCGGGGCTGGGGGCTCTCCCCTGGCAGTCGGGGCCAGGCATTGGGAGGGGGAGGGACTCGGGGCGGGGGGGGTACCAGGGGCCACACTCTCCCCTGCCCTTCCCCCCTCCCTTTGCCCCCCCAAGACTCAGAATGTGAACCCCGGCGTTCAGGCCAAATCCTCATTAAGGGGTTTTCGTTCCGTCTCCTTGTGTCTTCACTTGGAGATGAGACTTCGCTTCCCGTTCCAGAGGGTCCTTCCCCAGAGGTGGCTGCACCTGTCCGCTCGGGGATGGCTCGCCGGGCTCTGTTCTGTGCGGCTGTTCCCCAGCTGCCCCGCCCCAGAGGTGGCTGCACCTGTCCGCTCGGGGAGGGTCGCCGGGCACTGTTCTGTGCGGCTGTTCCCCAGCTGCCCCGCCCCAGAGGTGGCTGCAGCTGTCCGCTCGGGGAGGGTCGCCGGGCACTGTTCTGTGCGGCTGTTCCCCAGCTGCCCCGCCCCAGAGGTGGCTGCAGCTGTCCGCTCGGGGAGGGCTCGCTGGGCACTGTTCTGTGCGGCTGTTCCCCAGCTGCCCCGCCCCAGAGGTGGCTGCACCTCGGCACCGTCTCAGCCCCGGTGTGCTCTGTGCCCGGCTCTAGGTGCAGAACGCCGTGGCCATTGTCCGGCCCCCCGGGCATCACGCCGAGTCCGACACAGCCTGTGGCTTCTGCTTCTTCAATTCGGTCGCCCTGGCAGCTCGGTTCGCGCAGCGCCTGGCGGGACGGCCCATGAGGTGAGCGGGGGGCTGGAGGTTACACTGCGGGGCGGCTGGGGGTCTGGATGCCCCCTGGGTTCTCTCCCTGGGTCTGCAAGGGGAGGGGGGGCTGGTGGTTAGGGCAGGGGGGCTGGGAGCCAGGACTCCTGGGTTCTCTCCCTGGGTCTGCGAGGGGAGGGGGGGCTGGTGGTTAGGGCAGGGGGCCTGGGAGCCAGGACTCCTGGGTTGTCTCTCCAGCTCTGGGAGGGAGTGGGGTCTAGTGGTTAGAGCGGGGGGGGGCTGGGAGCCAGGACTCCTGGGTTCCATCCTCATCATCCCTTCTCCTCGTTGTCAGGGTGATGATCCTGGACTGGGATGTTCACCATGGCAACGGTACCCAGCACATGTTTGAGGAAGATCCGAGGTACCTTGTCCTCTGGTGGGGAGGCTGCTGGGGGGTGGAGTGGGGGGGTGTCAGCGGGGCGGCGATGCAGGTGGGGGAGGGGCGGTGACTGGGGCAGTGGGGTGGCTGCAGGGCCGATGCACGTGGGGGAGGGGCGGCAGCAGGTGGCGATGCAGGTAGGGGAGGGGTGGTGATGGGGCAGTCGGGGGGCAGCAATGCAGGTGGGGGAGGGGGAGGGGCCAGGGCAATGCAGGTGGGGGAGGGGGAGGGGCTGGGGGACAGGGTCCGAGCAGGACTAACCCCGCCGCCCCCCCCCAGCGTGCTGTACGTCTCTCTGCACCGTTACGACCACGGCACCTTCTTCCCCACCTCTGAGGACGCTGACGCCGACCGGGTGGGGAAGGGGCCGGGGCCGTGGCTTCACCCTCAACGTGCCCTGGAACGGCCCCCGCATGGGCGATGCCGAGTACCTGGCCGCCTTCCACCGCCTGGTGCTGCCCGTCGCCTACCAGGTGCGCCGGACACCTGGGTTCTCTCCCAGCGCCGGAAGGGGAGGGGAGGGGAGGGGAGGGGGGAGCCCGGATGCCTAGATCCGCTGGCAGGGGCTGGGGGTGAGGGGGTGGGGGAGCTGAGCCCGGATGCCTGGGTCCACCGGCCGGGGGGTGGGGGGTCTCAGCTTCTCATTCTCTCTCTCTGCAGTTCGCTCCAGAGCTGGTTCTGGTGTCGGCTGGGTTTGACGCCGCCCGTGGGGACCCGCTGGGGGGCTACCTGGTGAGCCCCGAGGGCTACGCCCACATGACCCACCTCCTGCTGGGGCTGGCAGGAGGCCGGGTCGTGCTGGTACTGGAGGTACGTGGGGTAGGGGCCTGTGCCCTCTGGGGGGCGCTGGCTGGCTGAGGGGGGTCAGGGAGTGGGGCAGGGCTTGTCCCCTGTGGGGGGTGCCGGCTCCCACCCGACCCAGGGCAGGGACTGGCTGGCTCAGGGGGGCGGGGAATGGGGCAAAGCCCAGAGCTAAACAGGGCGGACGGATGCCGGGCCACGCTGGCTGGGGGGTGTTAACTCCGGCGGGGGCGGGGCCCGGGCGCTCGGTTAACGCTTCACCCGCTGCCTGCTGGTGCCAATTCCCCGCAAAGCCTCCAGGGACGTCCCGAGGCGCTAAGGTGCTGGGGGAGCCAAGTCTGCGGGAAACGACCAACTCTCCCGGGGAGGGGAAACCTGGCTCTGAAACGGGAGGAAAATCTGAAATTTCTGGGGTCCCGGGGAAAGCAAATCCCGTCCGGGGCAGAACCGCTGAACCCCAGCCCAGGCGTGCGGCTGACGGACGTGAGATTTAATATTTGCCTCAATCCCTTTATTATTGATTCAACTGGTCCTGCTGCTCCGTGGCTTTCAGATACTATTAACCTGTCAGTTCATCTGCATTAGAATCTTCTTTAGCACGTTCATTGACTGTGATCTGGAGTTAATATCCAGTCTAGCCTTAACAGTCATCAAATGGAGCCATATGATTACTACCATCGATCTGATACTGAATGTTCTAATAATCTAATATTGCGGATTTGAGAAATCCTTTCATTATATTTAAATGTGAACAAAATGATCATTAAAAGAATTTTTCTTTGCGATAAACTTGAACAATAATACATTCAATATATCCTAGATACGTAATATACTTAATATTACATATATTTTATTTACTATAAAGTAGATAAATCTCTATTTTAATCATGTATTAAATATCAATTTTACGGTCTTATTTTTAAGATATAATATATTAAATACATATGTGATTATAGAATGTGGTGAGATATATGAAATCGTTCTGTCTAATACTGATTGTATATTACATAGAGATCTAAAATTAATTGTAGTAAAGATAAATTGTACTATATCATTTTAGCTACTATCTACTATCTACTGAATAAAACAATATAACCAACCGCTGAATTATAGATTGTGTACTAGACAAGACAGCTGTTCAAGTTACTATCTGTGCTAGATTTGTAATTCATTTACTATGTATATTTTATAGTCAATAGGAAAGCGACGATGTAGGAAAACACTAGAATGTTTAACGTTACTATTGTTACTCTATATTATAGATACGTTAAATCACATTAAATTTAACGTTATATATTAAAGTAATTAATAAGGTAGTTAGCTATGTGCTATAATTTAATAGTAAATATCCACTTTAATAAGTATTTATTGAACAGGACTCGCTAAGTGATCCCGTGTTGAATACGCAGTTTTCTCCTCTCTGTCTGGCCTGGGCTGAGCCGACGAGACGCCAGGCAGGGAGGTGCCGCCGGGGCCGGGCCGGGCGACGTTGGGCTGACCCCGGCCCGTGCTGGGCGCCCCGCGGTGACCTGCCGAGTCCCTGTTCTTGGCCGAGTTGGGTTTTCCTGATGCCCGTTTTGCCGGCCAGTTCCAAGCGATTCGCCCCTGAGGTCGGTGGCTCCCGGTCGCGAATCAGGGCCGGGAGACGCCAGCCCAGCTCCGGGCAGGGCGGGGATGTGGCCGGGGTCGAGGCCCGGTGTCTCTTGGTGCTGCGCCGAGGGTGGGGCTGGACAGACGGACGCCCCCAAACCCAGCTCTCTTCTCCCCCCTTCAGGGAGGCTACAACTTGGTGTCGATCTCCGAGTCCATGACCATGTGCACCCGGACCCTGCTGGGGGACCCGCTGCCCGAGCTGGGGCGCCTGCAAGCGCCACACCCCAGTGCCCTGCACTCGCTGGCCCGGGCGAGCGCCGAGCACCGCAGATACTGGGCCTGCCTGCGACTGGACGGTAAGTGTGCCTGCCCCCCCCGCCCCCCCCCGTGCAGCCCCCCCCAGCGGCCCCCCCCAGTGCCGAGCCCCTCACAGCGCGGCCCCCACCCCCAGCACTGAGCCCCCCCAGCGCCGAGCATCGCAGATACTGGGCCTGCCTGCGACTGGACGGTAAGTGTGCCTGCCCCCCCCGCCCCCCCCGTGCGGCCCCCCCCCAGCGGACCCCCAGTGCCAAGCCCCTCACAGCGCGGCCCCCATCCCCAGGGCCGAGCCCCTCACAGCGCCGAGCACCGCAGATACTGGGCCTGCCTGCGACTGGACGGTAAGTGTGCCTGCCCCCCTGCCCCCCCCCCCCGCCAGCACCAAACCCCTCACCCCCAGCGCCGAGCACCCCAGATACTGGGCCTGCCTGTGACTGGACGGTAAGTGCGTCCCGCCCCCCCCCCCCCCCCCCCCCCCGCCAGCACCAAACCCCTCACCCCCAGCGCCGAGCCCCCCAGATACTGGGCCTGCCTGCGACTGGACGGTAAGTGTGCCTGCCTGCCTGCCCGCCCGCCCCCCCCCGTTGTGGCCCCCCCCCAGCGACCTCCCCAGCGCCGAGCCTCCCCAGTGCCGAGCACCGCAGATACTGGGCCTGCCTGCGACTGGCGGTAAGTGTGCCTGCGCCCTCCCCAGCACCGAGCCCCCCCCAGCGTGGCCCCCCCCTCCCAGCACCAAGCCCTGCCTGCCGGGGGAGAGCGCCCCCTGCGCAGCGCCCGGCCCTGCCCCCGCCCCAGGGTGCTGCGCTACGTAATCTCCATCTCCCGCAGTGCCGATCCGGGAGGACTCAAGGCCCCGATCCGGGCAGCCGGGCCCCATCCGGGAGGACTCCCCACCAGAGGATCCCTCAGGGGGGTCCGAGAGCCCCCCCGTCTCCGAGGGCTCCGACGATGACATCCTGAGGCTGGGAGCCCAGCTGAGCCCTGACTCCGCCCTGCTGGGCGGGGCTTCCCCTGGAGGGGAGGAGCCTCCAGCTTCAGAGGTGTCAGAGGTAGGGCGGTGGGGGTGGTGGGGGGGGAGGATCTATTAAGGGGGGGGGGTGGTCTGCACTGGATGCCCTGGGATGGGAGTCACCTGGGGATCGGGGGGGGGTGTCTCAGCTCATGGGTCTTTTCTCTCCCAGGACCCCCCCAGCCTCCTGGACGAAGCAGCCGCCCTGCTCCCCTCCCCCTCCGTCAGCCTGGGGGTGGAGTTCGCAGACACGGTGAGCCCTGACGCGGCCCCCCCCCCCCCCGTTTCCTTAATCCTCAGTGCTGCCCACCCCCCGGCTGGGCCCTCCCCTGCGCCCCCACCCTCCTCGCCGGAGTCTCTGCTTCCCTCTGTACCCCCCCCCACACCCCATTTCCCAGCCCGCCCCCCCCCCCCCCGATGAGTGCTCCCATTTGCTGCTGCGCTGGGGGCCAGGACGCCTGGGTTTTCTCCTGGCTCTGGGAGGGGAGGGGGGGGCTGGTGGGTTAGAGCAGGGGGGACTGGGGGGCCAGGACGCCTGGGTTCTCTCCCCGGCTCTGGGAGGGGAGGGGGGCTGGTGGGTTAGAGCAGGGGGACCGGGAGCCCGGACGCCTGGGTTTGATCCTTGTCTCCCTCGTGTCTCTGCAGGGGACGCTCTACGCCGTGACCCCTCTGCCTTGGTGTCCCCACCTGGAATCGCTCCAGCCCCTTCCCCCGGCCGGGCTGGACGTGCTGGCGCCGTGTGAGGAGTGCGGCAGCCAGGCCGAGAACTGGGTCTGCCTGGACTGTTACCGGGTGAGACGGTGCCCCTCACTCCCGACTCGCAGCCCCCTGCCAGCCCAGCCCTGCCGGTGCCCCTCACTCCCGACCCCGCAGCCCCCCACCCTCCCCAGCCCTGCCGGTGCCCCTCACTCCCGACCCGCAGCCCCCCACCCTCCCCAGCCCTGCCGGTGCCCCTCACTCCCGACCCGCAGCCCCTGCCAGCCCAGCGCTGCCGGTGCCCCTCACTCCCGACCCGCAGCCCCTGCCAGCCCAGCGCTGCCGGAGCCCCTCACTCCCGACCCGCAGCCCCTGTGGCCGTTAACCCTTTCTCTCCCCAGGTGCTCTGCGGGCGTTACGTCAATCAGCACATGCTGGCTCACGGCTCGGTTTCCGGCCACCCCCTGGTGCTGAGTTACGCCGACCTGTCGGTCTGGTGCTACACCTGTCAATCATACGTCCATCACCCGGTAAGCCACGCCTCCCTTCATGGTCACATGACACAGCCCCCCCTCCAGGCTGGTCAGGGTTCCCCCTCTACCCCTGCCTACGTGAGGGGTGGGGGCAGGGGGCAGATGGGGGGGGCGGTTGCTGATTGGCTGGGGGCTGAATGGGTTAATTCTTGGGGCTGGGATGTTCCTCCCCCTGCCTTCGTTGCCATATGGAGCGTCCCAACTTTGGGAATAACACTCCCCCCGTCCCATTGCTAGAATGGAACATCCCCCCCATGAGCAAGTCACACACCTGTCCCACCTCCACCCCTGCTGTAATGGAATATTCCAGCCCCAGGAGGAACCCCCCCCCCCGAGTGCATAAGATAATGGAATGGTCTGATGCCAGGTGTGCCCCCCCCAATGGGGGGTAATTTCCTGGGTGGGGCATTCCATTGTGTTGAAGGAATTGGACCGTCCCATTCCCTGGCAACGGGGGAGTGCACCAATCCCTTCTCGCCAGTGATCATGTGATTCCTGGGGTGGGATGGTCCATTGTGGTGCCGGGAGGAGTATACTCTGCAGGGACTATTCCATGTTCTGGGCGGGGGGGGGGGAGGAACATTCCATTACAGCAGGAGGAGACTGCCACTTCGGGCTGGGCTTCTCCGTCACTGGTCGCTAGGGTCCCCCATCTGCAGCCGTTGGCTGGGTCCATTCTCTGCTGACTGGGGGGGGGGGGGGGGCGGAATTACTGCTGGCTGGGATGATCCATTCTCCCTGGCTGTGTCATGCCTTAGGGTGGGATATACTACTACGGGTTGGGGGGGGGGGATTTAGTGTCTGGGGCAGTACATTCCCTTATGTAGCAATGGGCGCTTCCAGGGACTGTTCCATTCTCTCCGGAGAGTGGGGGGCGTATGCATGGAGGCTGGGACATTCCATTATTGCCGGGGGGGGGTAGGCGGTTCCATTGTCCAGGGCGGGGGGCGTAGGCCAGCCCATTCCATTCTGACCTCCGTTCTCTCCCTGCCCCAGACCCTGCTGCCAGCCAAGGCCCTGGCTCACCGCATGAAGTTCGGGGAGGACCCGGCCACTGGGCTCTGAGCCCTGCGCCACAGGCAAGGGGGGGGTGTTCAGATTCCCCCCCCGCTCCCTCCATGATGGACCAACCCACTCTCTTAAAGGGCTACAGCCGTGCCAAACAACTCACCAGCAGCGAGAAAGGGCTTTCTTCCCCCCCCCCCCCATCCACTGGGGGGTCGGGTCCATCCCACCCCAATGCATTCACTGGGGATGGCTGCTCCCATCCCCACACCTCCTCTAGGGCTAGCCCCCTTGATCTCCACCCCCCCAGGCATGAGACAAGCCGCCTTCTGCTCCAGCCCGTCCCCCACTCCCGCAGCAGGCAGTGAGGATCACAGGTATGCGGGGGGGGTGTCATCCATTACTAACCCCCCCCCCCCCATAAACCTGGGACCAGCTGCATTAACATTACCAGCCCCTGGGCTCCGAGCCATTTCTCCCCCCAAGGGGGGGTGGGGCTGACTCTGTGGAGCAGGTGCAAGATAAAGGCTCCTCTATAAATCCTGGCGTGTGCTCTGCTAAACTCCAGATGGCCAGCAGGACCAGAGGAATACGGCCCTCCGTTTTTGTTAGTGTAGGACCTACAAGTGGGCTGGGGGCCAGGCTCCATGGACACAGTGCGATGTGGGATGGGATATGAGCCTTTCCCCTCGATGGGGCACCTGCCGCGGGCGGACGACAGGCACTCGCTGTCTTTGCTTTTCGGGTTGATTACTGCAATACAAGGTTCATGACACGTGTGCCGTTGTGCCCCCTTTAATCGCTGCTCGCCTCAGCCATGGGCCAGGGAGCGCCACCCGCAGACCCCTCGCCCCCCAGCAAGGTGCCGTCTCGTCCCGTTTGCCTACTGCCAGAGCAGCACGAGGTCCTACGGGCGTCACTTTAATAGAGCCCCCAGCAGCTCCCGAACCGCAGCCACAAACCCACCGGTGCCGATTGACTAGGAAACGCTTTTAAGCGCTTATGGGGCGCGGGCACAGCTCGGCGTTGGTGACAAAGGGAAAATCACAAGCCCGTTCCTAATCTTCACCAGGGCAGTAACTCTCCCAGCGAACGCGTTCCCACCCCCACCCCTTCGTCGTACTTCTGGCTAATGAGAACGCTGTCTCGTTAGGCCCAGCCCCTCCCATAGGCTCCAGGGGGATTGCTTTGTCTTCCCCATGCTCTTGTTCCATTGTGTAAGGGGGGGCGAGGCAGGTGATGTCACCGGCTCTGGGGCATAGGGGGTATTTAGCAGCTCTGAGTCCTCCAGGGCTGATATCTGGGCCTTCTGTTCATGGTCCTGTAGTTATGTCTAAGGGGTTAGTCTGCGGATGGTTTCCAGACTCACAATATGTTTCAGTAACAGTCATAGAGCGAAATCTCCTAACTCCCTCTCTGACGTTGATACACACATTGTAACAGGACAATGATGTTCAGCAGATGATGGCTTTTCAAATGATACCGCACACGGCATACTTTGTACAAAATATCATAACCATACACAAGCGGTGAACGGGGGGGGGGGGGGAATTTACAGCGTATTACAATGCGACTGAGGGTGGGGTGTGTCTGTGCCACTAGGCAAAGGGAGGAGCAGTAGAGGGTAAAAGCCAGGCTTTTTCCCTTCCAGGCAGTTGGGTGTGAAAGCAGGGGGTCTGGATTCAATTCCCAACACGCCCCAGCTGTTTCAAACTGAGCTGCAGCTCCGTGCGGGGTGAGCCCTTCCAGTGCAGTGTTATGTACAGCTGTTGCCCCACCCCAGAGGTGGCTGCATCTCGATGCCAGGTGAGAGCGGGAGAGGGTGGTGGATCTCACAGCCGGAGTTTAATGTTCCCATAGCTAGAAGTCCATTAACAGCGTCCCCCCCCCCCCCCCCGTGCAATTCTGGCCTCGGGCGGAGGGCGTCCCCAGGGGCCTCAGAAGTCGTCATCGTCGCAGATGTCCAGGTAGACATCAAAGGCCTCGCGGTTGCAGTTGCCGTCGGGCGTGAAGACGTATTTGTGGAAGGTGCCGTCCACGCAGATCGCTGCGGGGGGGACGGACATGGGTGTGAGATGGGGGGGGGTGAGACCCCTACCCTGCCCCCCCCACCCTGCCCCCACTGACCAATGACGGAGTTGACGGTCTTGGCGGAGCTGCGGCCGAAGGCACAGACGCAGGCCGACTCCGCTGGCACCGTGAAGCTGGCCAGACTCCACTGCGAGTCCACGTACTGGCCGATCACCGGGCCCACCTTGCCCACGCGCGCCAGCCTGGGGAGAGACGCATCAGGGGGCAGCGGGGGTACCTGAGCAGTGGGGGGGGGCCCCCGGGGGTATCTGAGCGGTTGGAGGGGAACCTGGGGGGGTACCTATGCAGAGCAGTGGTTGGGGGTGGCAGGGCAGCCCTGCGGGGGGTACCTACAAGGAGCGGTGGTTGAGGTGCAGCGGGGGGGTCGCAGGAGGGTACCTGCACGGAGTGGGGCCGTGGGGGGGGTCGCAGGGGGGTACCTACGCGGAGGGGCGGTGGGGGGTACCTACGCGGAGCGGGGCCGTGGGGGTGGTCGCAGGGGGGTACCTATGCGGAGCAGCGGTTGAGGGGCGGCGGGGGGGTACCTACGCGGAGCGGGGCCGTGGGGAGGGTCACAGGGGGGTACCTATGCGGAGCGGTGGTTGAGGGGCGGCGGGGGGGTACCTACACGGAGCGGGGCCGTGGGGGGGGGTCGCAGGGGGGTACCTACGCGGAGTGGGTCGCGGGGGGATACCTACGTGGAGTGGCGGTTGAGGGGCGGCGGGGGGGTACCTACACGGAGCGGGGCCGTGGGGGGGGGTCGCAGGGGGGTACCTACACGGAGTGGGGCCGTGGGGGGGGTCGCAGGGGGGTACCTACGCGGAGCGGCGGTTGAGGGGCGGCGGGGGGGTACCTACGCGGAGCGGGGCCGTGGGGGGGGGGCGGCAGGGGAGTACCTACGCGGAGCGGTGGTTGAGGGGCGGCGGGGGGTACCTACACAAGCAGCGGGGGGGGCTCGAGGGGGGTACCTACGCGGAGCGGGGCCGTGGGGGGGGTCGCAGGGGGGTACCTACGCGGAGTGGCAGTTGAGGGGCGGCGGGGGGGTACCTACGTGGAGGGGCGGTGGGGGGGGTCACAGGGGGGTACCTACGCGGAGTGGCAGTTGAGGGGCGGCGGGGGGGTACCTACGCGGAGCGGGGCCGTGGGGGGGGTCGCAGGGGGGTACCTACGCGGAGCGGCGGTTGAGGCGCGTGTCCTTGAGGGCGAAGACGTGAACCGTCCCCTTGTCGCTCGACGCGCAGAGAAACGACGAGTCGTGGCTGAAGTTGATGCTGTGGAGATTGGGGTGGGGGGGGGGTTACCGAGCGCCGCGTGCTCCCCCTGGCAGTGCTCCCCCCCAACAATGCCCCCCAGGGGGTGCTGGGGGGGTCCGTGCCCGGGGCTCTCACCAGTACAGGATGGAGGGAGCAGTGTGGGGGGGGGGGTCCGTGGCGGGGTCTGTGCCTGGGAGAGGGGGCAGTGCGGGGGGGGGGGGGGTCCATGCCCAGGGGGCAATGCCGGGGGGGGTCCGTGCCCGGGGCTGTCACCAGTACTGGGTGGAGGGAGCAGTGCACAGGGGGGTCCGGAGGAGGGGGCAGTGCCGGGGGGGTTTGTGGCAGGGGCTCTCACCATACAGGGTGGAGGGGGCAGTGCCGGGGGGGGGGGTTGTGCTGGGGGGGGCGGTCCGTTGTGGGGTCTGTGCCTGGGAGAGGGGACAGTGCTGGGGGGGTCCATGGCAGGGTCGGGGGGGCTGTGTCTGTGCCCAGGGGATAGTGCCGGGGTTCACACCAGTACAGGGTGGCGGAGTCTGGGCTGGGGAGATCTGTGCCGGGGGGGGTCCGTGCCCGGGGGAGGGGGCAGGGCCCGGGGCTCTCACCAGTACAGGGTGGAGGGGGCAGTGCCCAGGGGGGTCCGTGCCTGGGGGAGGGGTCCGTGCCCAGGGGGGTCCGTGCCCGGGGGAGGGGGCAGTGCCGGGGCTCTCACCAGTACAGGGTGGCCGGGTCCGTGCCCAGGGGAGGGGGCAGTGCCGGGGGGGGTCCGTGCCCGGGGGAGGGGGCAGTGCCGGGGCTCTCACCAGTACAGGGTGGCGGGGTCCGTGCCCCGGCGCAGCTCCACCAGCTTCTCCTTGCTCTGGGTGTCGAAGAGGCGGATGAGGGTGCCCTGGCGGGAAGCCGACGCCACCACCGTGCCCGGCTGGTTGAGGGAGACGCAGGCGATCTCGCCCTGGTGGGCGTTGATGGTGAACGGTGCCGACGAGGTGCCCGGCTGGGTGCTCGACAGGTCCTGGGGGTGGGGGTGGGACTGAGACCGGGCTGCCCCGGTGTGCCCTTCCCCCCACATCTGCCCCCCCACAGCCTCACAGTGACCCCCCTCCTGGCCACCCCATGCTGCCCGTCGCCTCTGCAGGAAAGGGAAATGGATCCCGCCCCCCCTCGGGCCTCCCCACTCACCACCAGCTGCAGGCTGCCACACTTGTGCCCAGGGAACACCAGCAGCTGTTTCTCCAGACTGGGACAGAGATCGCAGAGCCCTGGGGAGGAGAGCAGGAGGCTGGGGGGTGCCAGGCTGGACAGGGGGCGCCGCGGGGAGGGGGCGTCATGCTGGGGGGTCTGTACCTTTGGGGTTGTCCCGCGTGTCGAACTCGAAGAGCTTGGTGGGGTTCTCCGGGAAGGAATAAACGTAAATACGGTTCCTCAGCACAATGATGATCCTGAAACACAAGAGCCCGGACACCTGGGTTCTCTCCTGGCGAGGGGAGGGGAGTGGGGTCTGGTGGTTGGGGAGGGGAGGGGCTGGGAGCCAGGACTCTTAGGATGGAAGAATCCCAGGCACCGCTACAGGCTGGGGACCGAGTGGCTAAGCGGCCGTTCTGCAGAAAAGGACCTGGGGGTCACAGTGGACGAGAAGCTGGATATGAGTCAGCAGTGTGACCTTGTTGCCAAGAAGGCTAACGGCACATTGGGCTGCATTAGTAAGGGCATTGCCAGCAGATCGAGGGAAGTGATTATTCCCCTCTATTCGGCACTGGTGAGGCCACACCTGGAGTATTGTGTCCAGTTTTGGGCCCCGCACTATAGAAGGATGTGGACAAATTGGAGAGAGTCCAGCAGAGGGCAATGAAAATGATCAGGGGGCTGGAGCACATGACTTACGAGGAGAGGCTGAGGGAACTGGGGTTATTCAGTCTGGAGAAGAGAAGAATGAGGGGGGATTTGATAGCTGCTTTCAACTACCTGAGGGGGGTTCCATAGAGGATGGAGCTCGGCTGTTCTCAGGGGTGGCAGATGACAGATCAAGGAGCGATGGTCTCACGTTGCAGTGGGGGAGGTCCAGGTTGGTTCACTAGCAGGGTGGTGAAGCACTGGAATGGTGGGTTCCCTAGGGAGGTGGTGGAGTCTCCTTCCTCGGAGGTTTTTAAGGCTCGGCTTGACAAAGCCCTGGCTGGGATGATTTAGCTGGGAATTGGTCCTGCTTTGAGCAGGGGGTGGGACTAGATACCTCCTGAGGTCCCTTCCAACCCTGATATTCTATGACTCCTGGGTTCTGTCACCAGCTCTGGGAGGGGAGTGGGGGCTAGTGATTAGAGCAGAGGAGGGGGAAGGTTGGAGCCCGGACGCCTGGGTTCTCTTCCCAGCTCTGGGAGGGGAGTGGGGGCTGGTGATTCGGGGAGGGGGGTTGGGAGGCCGGACGCCTGGGTTCACACTCACTTGTCGTGTCTCATGCGCACGGCCAGGGCAGGTTTGGTGAAGGTGAATTCCAGAACCAGCTTGTCTTTGCCACCTTTCCCCTCGCGGGCGTCGTCCCAAATCAGCACTGCCGGGGGGCGACGTGGGTGAGAGCAGACAGTGCTACCTCCACAACCCCCCCACCCCTCCCAGAGCTGGGGAGAGAACCCAGGAGTCCTGGCTCCCAGTCCCGTCCCCCCCCCCCCCGGGATACATACCTGAGATCTCTGAGAATTTGGGGTTCCCTCCTCCCCCTACAATGGCCAAGAGGTTGGATCGATGCAGCATCTCAACCAGGGCCACGCTGCCCACCTGCTCGTGATCTGGGGGGGTAGAAAATCAGGGTGCAGTCCAATGCCACTTCCAATGCCCCCCCCCGAGCCAGCCAGGCCCCCCATTCCCTGCCCTCCCCACATCCTTACCCAGGTGCCCTTTCTCCATGAGCGGCTCCACATTGTAGATTCGCACCCCGGACTCCATCGCACAGCAGAAACAGCCTGGAAGGAGGGGCAGAGAGCGGATTAAACCCCAGTCCACCGCGGGGGAGGGGGCTTCCCGGACGCCTGGGTTCTCCCCCTGGCTCTGGGAGGGGAGTGGGGTTTGGTGGTTAGAGCAGGGGAAGGGGCAGGGTCCCGGACGCCTGGGTTCTCCCCCTGGCTCTGGGAGGGGAGTGGGGTTTGGTGGTTAGAGCAGGGGAGGGGGCAGGGTCCCGGACGCCTGGGTTCTCCCCCCAGGGCGCAGAGGTGGGGTTCAGGGGGTGCTGCTTACTCTGGTCCTGGTTGAAACGCAGGCTGTTCACCCCGCGTTGCTGCGCCATGCTGCAGGAGCGGTGGATTCTGGGGGGGCCCCTCCCGGCTCCGAGCAACAGGCAGCTGAAGAGTGGGGGGAGGGGCAGGGGGTGAGAGGAGCATGAGGCTATGCTCCAGCCCCCCATGCCCAGCTGTCTGCCCCCCACCCAGCTCCCTCAACCCCACTGCCCCCCAGGATCGCCCTGCCCCCCAAAAATCCCCCACTGTCCTCCCTATACACAGCCTCACAGCCCCCCAAATCCCCCCGCCTCCCACTGTGCCCCAGTCCCCTCACTCCTCCCCAAGCCCCCACCCCCACCACTATGTTTCTATCTGGGTGCCCCCTGCCCCACAGCATTCGCCTTGCCCCCCATCCCCCAAATCCATCTCCCCAAACCCGCTGACCCCACAATCCCAACCTCACAGCCCAGCCCCACCTCCCCACTGCCCCCACGAACCCAGCCCCACCTGCCCCCCAATCCCAGATGCCCCCTCCTGCCCCACCTGCCCCCACGAACCCAGCCCCACCTGCCCCCCAATCCCAGACCCTCCCTCCTGCCCCACCTGCCCCCACGAACCCAGCCCCACCTGCCCCCCAATCCCAGATCCCCCCTCCTGCCCCCACGAACCCAGCCCCACCTGCCCCCCCAATCCCAGATGCCCCCTCCTGCCCCACCTGCCCCCACGAACCCAGCCCCCCCTGCCCCCCAACCCCAGACCCCCCCACCTGCCCCCACGAACCCAGCCCCCCCTGCCCCCCAATCCCAGACCCCCCCTCCTGCCCCCACGAACCCAGCCCCCCCTGCCCCCCAACCCCAGACCGCCCCCAGGCCCTGGTTACCCCGCAGGAAGGGGGGCGGGAGGCAAACACCAGCTGATCTGGTTCTGCCGGGTCACACAGGGGAAGGGACGCTGACAGTTCGTCACGTGATCGCCCTGGATGATGGGGGAAGCCTTGGCGGCCATGTTCGACGCTGGCAACGGAGCTGTGTTGCCCTTAGTAACGCCCGTTGGCAGCCATCTTGGCTACTGGCAAATAGCCAAACAGCCCCCCCCCCGCATGTCAAAGGAAATAGTCACACCCCCCCACCCCCAATGGAGACCTGGGAGCCAGGACTCCTGGGTTCTCTCCCCGGCTCTGGGAGGGGAGTGGGGGCTGGTGGTTAGAGCAGGGGGCTGGGAGCCAGGACTCCTGGGTTCTCTCCCCGGCTCTGGGAGGGGAGTGGGGGCTGGTGGTTAGAGCAGGGGGGGCTGGGAGCCAGGACTCCTGGGTTCTCTCCTGGCTCTGGGAGGGGAGTGGGGGCTGGTGGTTAGAGCAGGGGGCTGGGGGCCAGGACTCCTGGGTTCTCTCCTGGCTCTGGGAGGGGAGTGGGGGCTGGTGGTTAGAGCAGGGGGGGCTGGGAACCAGGACTCCTGGGTTCTCTCCCCGGCTCTGGGAGGGGAGTGGGGGCTGGTGGGTTAGGGCGGGGGGGGGCTGGGAGCCAGGACTCCTGGGTTCTCTGCCTGGCTCTGGGAGGGGAGTGGGGGCTGGTGGTTACAGCAGGGGGGGCTGGGAGCCAGGACTCCTGGGTTCTCTCCCCGGCTCTGGGAGGGGAGCGGGGGCTGGTGGTTAGAGCAGGGGGGGGCTGGGAGCCAGGACTCCTGGGTTCTCTGCCTGGCTCTGGGAGGGGAGTGGGGGCTGGTGGTTAGAGCAGGGGGATTGTCTCCTGCAGTCTATGCCTGTGCTGCCCCCCCCTCCCCAAAGCGCCCCCTGGTGGGGCTGGAGCAGCCGGGAACTCCCCCCCCCCCCCAGTCATTCGTATCTCTCCTCCCCAACACACCCGTGAGAGGTGTGGAAAAGGGGAGGAGCCAATACAGTTACCTGTGCTGGGGTTCAGGGGCACCTGGGCTGAAGAGGGGGAGGGTTTTGTGTCTGATGGGGGCAGGGGGAGAATGATACACTCGCGGGGGGGGGCACGACCCAGGCAATCCTATGACCTTCCTAATACCCCCCCCCCCCCCCGCAGGGTGACCAGACAGCAAGTGTGAAAAATCAGGACAGGGGGTGGGGGGGTAATAGGAGCCTAGATAAGAAAAAGCCCCAAATATCAGGACTGTCCCTATAAAATTGGGACATGTGGTCACCCTCCCCCTCCCCCCCTGCTCCAAGCCGGGGAGAGAACCCAGGCATCCTGGTTCCCAGCCCCTGCTCTAACCACCAGCCCCCCCTTACTCCCATGCCAGGTGTAATATTAGCTGTGACCTTTCTAGAGGGGCACATGGGTCTCTTTGGAACAGCTCCCTGATTTGTTTTGCTTCCGCTGAGTCGATGTGGGGCTGACCGAGCCCTCCTACCGACACTCCCCAGTGCCCCCCATGCCCCAGGAGCCTGACTCCCAGCCCCCCCTTCTCCAACCCACTTGACCCCCCGAGCCCTGAGCCATGGAGCAAAAGCCAACTAAGATACCAGGTAAGGAAGCAAAGAGCTTGACAAAGTACCCTTGCCCTGAGTCGTGTCTAGTGGTTGGGGGGCTGGGAGCCAGGACTCCTGGGTTCTCTCCCCGGCTCTGGGAGGGGAGTGGGGGCTGGTGGTTAGAGCAGGGTGGGCTGGGAGCCAGGACTCCTGGGTTCTCTCCCCGGCTCTGGGAGGGGAGGGGGGGCTAGTGGTTAGAGCAGGGGGGGCTGGGGGCCAGGACTCCTGGGTTCTCTTCCTGGCTCTGGGAGGGGAGTGGGGTCTAGTGGTTAGAGCAGGGGGGGCTGGGGGCCAGGACTCCTGGGTTCTCTCCTTGGCTCGGGGAGGGGAGCGGGATCTGCTGGTTAGAGCGAGTAAAGCCTGGTCCTTTTTAATGTACCCAGCCACATCCTTGGCATTAGTCCTGCTTAGGTGTGAGGTGCTTGTCTGTCCCCTAGATAGGGACCCCCCCCCAATTTCCTCCGGGGGGTCCTTTGCTGGGATCCGGCCCTTCCCCGACCTCCCCCAGTCTGCTCCGCTCTTGATGTGACCGTGCTGGAAGATTTACACTTGGGGTGGGTCTGGAGTTGGGCCCCAGACTGGCAGGGGATTCGGAGAGCCTGGGGAAAGCGTCCCCTCCCCCCTTCTGCGCTCGGCAGGGGAACGTCCTCCCTGATCTCCGGCCTCCCTCTGTGAGGGGGCATCAGCCTTCGGTCCTGCGCCTGGCGCGCTGGCAGGGCTCCAGGGCACGTGGCTGATCAGCACGGGGAGCGGGCGGGGGGATTGGAGGCAGGGGACAGGGGACCCACTGTCTGGACAGGCACAGAGTCAGAGCTATGGGGGGCGGGGAACGGGGCAGGGCCTGTCCCCTCTAGGGGGCGCCGGCTCCCATCCGGCCCCAGGGCAGGGACTGGCCGGCGGGGGGGTGGGGAATGGGGTCTGGGGCCTGTCCCCTCTAGGGGGCGCCAGCTCCCGTCCGGTCCCAGGGCAGGGACTGGCCGGCGGGGGGGCGGGGAACGGGGCAGGGCCTGTCCCCTCTAGGGGGCGCCGGCTCCCATCCGGCCCCAGGGCAGGGACTGGCTGGTCCAGGGGGGCTGGGAACGGGGTCTGGGGCCTGTCCCCTCTGGGGGGCGCCGGCTCCCGTCCGGTCCCAGGGCAGGGACTGGCCGGCGGGGGGGCGGGGAACGGGGCAGGGCCTGTCCCCTCTAGGGGGCGCCGGCTCCCATCCGGTCCCAGGGCAGGGACTGGCCGGCGGGGGGGCGGGGAATGGGGTCTGGGGCCTGTCCCCTCTGGGGGGCGCCGGCTCCCGTCCGGTCCCAGGGCAGGGACTGGCTGGCTCAGGGGGGCTGGGAATGGGGTCTGGGGCCTGTCCCCTCTGGGGGGCGCCGGCTCCCGTCCGGTCCCAGGGCAGGGACTGGCTGGCTCAGGGGGTGGGGAACGGGGTCTGGGGCCTGTCCCCTCTGGGGGGCGCCGGCTCCCGTCCGGTCCCAGGGCAGGGACTGGCTGGCTCGGGGGTGGGGAACGGGGTCTGGGGCCTGTCCCCTCTGGGGGGCGCCGGCTCCCGTCCGGTCCCAGGGCAGGGACTGGCCGGCGGGGGGACGGGGAATGGGGTCTGGGGCCTGTCCCCTCTAGGGGGCGCCGGCTCCCATCCGGCCCCAGGGCAGGGACTGGCTGGCTCAGGGGGTGGGGAATGGGGTCTGGGGCCTGTCCCCTCTGGGGGGTGCCGGCTCCCGTCCGGCCCCAGGGCAGGGACTGGCCGGCGGGGGGACGGGGAATGGGGTCTGGGGCCTGTCCCCTCTGGGGGGCGCCGGCTCCCATCGGCCCCAGGGCAGGGACTGGCTGGCTCGGGGGTCGGGGTGGGGGTGGGGATCAGTGTTATCTGCAGTGTACACAGCATGGGGGGTCAGTGATCTCGGTGTCCTGTCCCTCCCCCCGCCCCCGGCAAGCTGCCCAGAGGGTGGGACCGGCTGGTCCCAGGGCAAGGGGCAGCCTGTGGGGCTGAGACGCCTGCTGAGCTCCCAGGGGGGCAGGATGTCGGAGGTGGGGGAGCTCACCCAGACACCGCTGCAGAAAGTGTGGATCCCGCATGCCAGCAACCGGCTGCACCAGCGCAGGGGATGTGAGTGGGGCATGGGGCCTGTCTCCTCTAGGGGGTTCTAACCCCAGGGTGGGGGGATATGAGGGTGCAGCTTGATTTGGGGGTCTGGCCTCTAGCCCCGTATCGCTAACGGTGTCTGTTCTCCCCCACACAACAGCCGCCGTGCCTCAGTTTACCAATTCGCCCACGATGGTGATCCTGGTGGGGCTGCCGGCCCGTGGGAAGACCTATATCTCCAAGAAGCTGACCCACTACCTGAACTGGATTGGGATCCCCACCAAGGGTGAGGTGAGGGGCGGGGCGGGGGACCAGGGCAGCTGGAGTCCGTGGAGCTGGCAGGGACAGAGATCTCGGGGGGGGGGGCAGGTCTCCGATTGTGGGGACAGGGTGGGTGTCTGTTGGGGGAGGATATCCCAGGGAGCTGTGGGGAGGGGCACGGGGACCCCAGCCCACCCCCCCACTCTCCCCGCAGTGTTCAACGTGGGGCAGTACCGGCGCGAGGCCGTGCAGACCTACCAGAACTACGAGTTCTTCCGGCCAGATAACCAGGAGGCGATGCACATTCGCAGGTGAGGGGGTGACCCCAGCTGGGGCACTGCTGGGGGGAAGCTTGCGGCGCTGGGGGTGATCCCGCTTGGGGGCACTGCTGGGGGGAAGCTCACGGCGCTGGGGGTGACTCCGGCTGGGGGCATTGCTGGGGGGGAAGCTCACGGCGCTGGGGGTGACTCCGCCTGGGGGCACTGCTGGGGGGGAAGCTCACGGCGCTGGGGGTGACTCCGCCTGGGGGCACTGCTGGGGGGAAGTTTGCAGCACAGCCTGGGGGAGGGGTGGGGTATGTGTAAGGGTCTCACCCCTCCCCTCCCCTTGCCCCCAGGCAGTGCGCTCTGGCCGCTCTGAAAGACGTCCACACTTACCTGAGCCGGGAGGAGGGACAGGTCGCGGTAAGAGGGCCCCTCCCCCTGCCTCCCCCCAGCCAGACCCATGGGCCCATCTACCCCGGTCTCATGCCTGCTCCTATGTTCAGGTGTTTGACGCCACCAACACGACACGGGAGCGACGGAACATGATCCTGCAGTTCGCCGGCGACCATGGCTACAAGGTGAAGGGGGTGCGGGCGGGGGGGGGGGGGGGGGGCGGCATCGGTCTGGCCCAAGGCACTGCTGCAGTGGAAGTCCGCAGTACTATGGGGGCCTTGGCTGGGGGAAGCTCGCAGCGCTGGGGGGACTGCTGTGGGGAAGAGTGCAGCGCTGGGAGGGGCGGTGTCTAGCTGGGGGCACTGAAGGGGGAAGTGCGCAGCGCTGGGCTCTGCAGTCACTGTCAGACCCACCTTAACACCCCCCCCCCCCAGGTGTTTTTCATCGAGTCCATCTGCGACGACCCGGATATCATCGAGGAGAACATCACAGTGAGAGAAACACCCGCCGGGGACCTGGCTGTCTCAGTGCCCCCCCCCCCCTGCCCCACACCCAGGGGGGGAGGTGGGCGGCCCGGGGTGTCCCCCCACAAACACACACACCCGGGGGGGGAGGCGGGCGGCCCAGGGTGTCCCCCCCCACACACAGACACACAGGGGGGGAGGCGGGCGGCCCGGGGTGTCCCCCCCACACACACACACCCGGGGGGGAGGCGGGCGCCCAGGGTGTCCCCCCACAAACACACACACACAGGGGGGGAGGCGGGTGGCCCGGGGTGTCCTCCCCACACACACACACACACACGGGGGGGGGAGGCGGGCGGCCCAGGGTGTCCCCCCCCACACACACACACCCCGGGGGGAGGCGGGCGGCCCGGGGTGTCCTCCCCACACACACACACCCCGGGGGGGAGGCGGGCGGTCGGGGTGTCCCCCCCCACACACACACACACAGGGGGGGAGGCGGGCGGGCGGGGTGTCCCCCCCCACACACACACACGGGGGGGGAGGCGGGCGGCCGGGGTGTCCCCCCCACACACACACACACAGGGGGGGGAGGCGGGCAGCCGGGGTGTCCCCCCCACACACACACACACAGGGGGGGGAGGCGGGCAGCCGGGGTGTCCCCCCCACACACACACGTGGGGGGGGCGGGCGGCCGGGGTGTCCCCCCCACACACACACATGGGGGGGGCGGGCGGCCGGGGTCCCCCCCACACACGGGGGGGCGGACCCCTCAGCTCCGGGCCCATCTCCCTGGTGTCCCCCCTGCAGCAAGTGAAGCTGAGCAGTCCGGACTACAAGGACTGTAACCGGGAGGAGGTGGTGGAGGATTTCCTCAAGCGCATCGAGTGCTACCAGCTCCACTACCAGCCCCTGGACGACGAGCTGGACAGGTGAGACCCCCCCTTCCGCTCCGAGCGGGGCGAGAACCCAGGCGTCCTGGCTCCCAGACCCCCCCACTCCCCTGCCAGAGCCGGGGAGAGAACCCAGGCGTCCTGTCTCCCAGCCCCCCCCCACTGCCCTCCCAGACCTGGGACCCAGGCGTCCTGACCCCCTGCTCATCCCCCCCCAGCGCCCTGTCCTACATCAAGATCTTCAACGTGGGGCTGCGGTACCTGGTGAACCGGGTGCAGGACCACGTGCAGAGCCGCACCGTCTACTACCTGATGAACATCCACGTCACGCCGCGCGCCATCTACCTGACCCGGCACGGCGAGAGCCGGCACAACCTGCAGGGGCGCATCGGGGGCGACTCGGGGCTCTCCCCCCGCGGCAAGCAGGTGGGGGCGGGGCACGGGGGCGACTCGGGGCTCTCCCCCCGCGGCAAGCAGGTGGGGGCGGGGCACGGGGGCGACTCGGGGCTCTCCCCCCGCGGCAAGCAGGTGGGGGCGGGGCACGGGGGCGACTCGGGGCTCTCCCCCCGCGGCAAGCAGGTGGGGGCGGGGCACGGGGGCGACTCGGGGCTTGGCGGAGGGATAGCTCAGTGGTTTGAGCGTTGGCTGCTAAACCCAGGGTGGTGAGTTCAATCCTTGAGGGGGCCACTTAGGGATCTGGGGCAAAAATCTGTCTGGGGATTGGCCCTGCTTTGAGCAGGGGATTGGACTAGATCCCTCCTGAGGTCCCTTCCAACCCTGATACTCTATGATTCTCCCCCCACAGCAAGCAGGTGGGGGTGGGGCCTGGGGGCGCCTCGGGGCTCTCCCCCCGCAGCAAGCAGGTGGGGCAGGGATCGGGGGCTGGCACCGGCGCCCATTGCAAAGAGGAGACTTGGGGGGTGGGGATTGGATGACAGTGGCACCCCCAGAGTGCAAACGTTTAGGGGGGCTGGAAAAGTGTACCCCCATAGCAAGTGGGTATGGAGGAGGGGGCCCATAGCAAGCAGGTTTGGGGGACTAGGATGGGGCAGTTGCTGCCAGGGGATCAGGGCTCTCCCATTCCAGAAGCAGCGACACAGGGAGGGGAGCCAGTGCCTCCCTGGCTGGGGGACGGGGGTCACCCCCTCTCCACCCCCCTAGTTTGCCTCTGCCTTGGCCGGCTTCATCGAGAGCCAGAACATCCGGGAGCTCAAGGTGTGGACCAGCCACATGAAGCGGACGATCCAGACGGCCGAGGCCCTGCATGTGCCCTACGAGCAGTGGAAGGCGCTGAACGAGATTGACGCGGTGAGAACCCAGGTGTCCGGGCCCCCCATCCCTGCTCTAACCCACTAGATCCCCCCCTTCCCTCCCAGAGGTGGGGATGACCTCTGTAACGGTGTGGGGTGTTTCAGGGCGTCTGTGAGGAGATGTCCTATGAGGAGATCCAGGCCCATCACCCGGAGGAGTTTGCCCTGCGTGATCAAGACAAGTACCGATACCGATATCCCAAAGGGGAGGTAAGGGGGGTGCCCTGCACCCTGACTGGAGCGGGATGAAGTGGGGGGGGATTCACTTGTCAGTAACCCAGGAAACTCCCTGCCACATGATCTTGGAGGCAAATTATAGTGACAGACATAAATAACCTTTGGAACTCACTGCCACTGTGTATTTCCAGGGGGATGAATTTAGCAGCACACTCAGACTGTGGAACTCCTTGCCAGCGAGTGGTCCCAGGAGTTTAGTGATGGGTCTCCTGCCGGGGGGTATTCCTAAAGGGAATGAATTTGGCAACACACTTAGCCTGTGGAACTCCCTGCCCCATGATGCAGGGGGGCAAGTTTTTTCACACGCACAATGAGCCCATGGAACTTCCTGCCACTGGAGAATCTATGGGCAGATTTGGGTGATGATTGTTGTTAACCTGTGCTGGGGGTGGAGAAGGAGGAGGGAGGCAGCGTCTCTCTCATTGGCATCAGCCCCCCCCACAATTGTCCCCAGTCATACGAGGACCTGGTGCAGCGGCTGGAGCCCGTCATCATGGAGCTGGAGCGGCAGGAGAATGTGCTGGTGATCTGCCATCAGGCCGTCATGCGCTGCCTGCTGGCTTACTTCCTGGACAAGAGCGCAGGTACCCCCCCCCCCAGCTACCTCCTCCCAGCCCCCTACCGCTCTAGCTGTAACCCCCATATCTATCGTTCATAGATGGCCGTGTAAGGTATCCGAGGAAAGGTCATGATGTGCTGAACCCCATCGTTCGGTCCAAATATGTACCTCGGTAACGTGGAAGAGGTTGAGACTTATTGAAATATGCTGTTTGTCTGGGGGTCGGCCACGGCCAGTTGTCCGGTGACCCACCCCCAGACGGGCGCTCAACGACCCTACATCAGCAAGGGGGCTGTGAGCAAGGGATTTACAGTGCTGTCAGAGGGCATCACGCTGGGGCATTGCTCTTCTCTGACACGTCTGGGCTGGTGTTTGCCAGGCCCAGGGACTGAGGGTAAAAAACAGAGGACGGGGGCATCATGCTCGGGCCTTTCTCCTCCCCGCCTACGCTGGAAGCAGCAGGAACACGGGGAAGATCGAGACTTGAACTGAGGAGACTGGCCCCAAGCTTAAGGGGGAAGCCTGCGTATGAAGGACAGTAACGTACCTGCAACGTCCAGGGGGTGAGAGAAACTGCTTGGTCCAAATCCCGCTCGGTCTAATAAGGTTTGGGACCCAGACAATGTGCTTCCCTTTTATTTTCTTTGGCGAGTCTCTGACCTTTTCTGCCTCTCCCCTTAATTCTCCAGCCCCGGACGTCTCTCACTGCTCTGCTAGTGGCAAGCAGCCGCTCCAGGCCCATGCCCCGGCCCCCCAGCAAAGGGCCACGCATGCTCTCCCAGCCGCTCACAAACAGATACAGGGCGACACTTGTGCATCCCTCAGTCCCAGCCTTGCACCCCAGAAATGTGCGGCTCACGCTGATCAGGACCCCCCTGAACAGTGCAAACGTCAGTCGTTCCATCAACGGGTAACGAACTCGCCCCTGCCTTTGTTAACCTGAGGAGAGCGCCCCCACCACGCTGGCTTAGCTAAACCGTTAAAACAAGGGCATTAACGAGAGCAGGAGAGCTGTCCAGTCACACAGGCACAAGAGTCAGAACTGGCTACCAGGATAAAAGCACCAGCTAACTCGTAAACTTTACCAAGCAAAAGGTCTCTCACCCCATAACTTTCAGCGGTCCCTGCTAAGTGGAAAGCCATCCAGTTCAGACCACTCCTCCCAGTTCACTGATGGGTTTTTGATCCCGTGTGTAGAGATGGGGGAGCAGAGGGAGCCACTCTTCTTATATCCTGACCCTTTTCACTGAAAAAGTCCCTGCCGGCTCATGGGTTCCATGGCATACGTACTCTGCAAACTGTCCTTTAGATCAACTGTCCATGCCTTTGTCTAGCCCTTCTCCCCTTCTGCTGAATGTCCAATGAGACAGGACATGGCTTTAACACTTCGCTGGCAAGCCAGTGTCTCTCTGTGCCTGGGAAATTGGCTTGTGAGTGTTGCCCAGAATTATAACACATCAGTAACAATCATATAGCCAAATCTCATAACTCCCTATACAGTGTTGATACACACATTGTAACAGGACAACGATGTTCAGCGGATTATGACTTTTCAAAGTATACCTCACGAGGCATGCTTTATACAAAATATAACCACCACATAAAAGTGGTGAATATGGGGAACAGTGTGTCCCATGGGCTGAATCCTGTGCACCCCAAAACTCCCCCATCTAACTGCCCTCTTCTCTCCCCACAGAGGAGCTGCCCTATCTGAAATGCCCACTTCACACTGTGCTCAAACTGACCCCCGTGGCATACGGTGAGTGCATCTCCATCCACCACGGGCTGGTCCCGCTTCCCTCAGACAGGTGCCAGATCCCTCTGGGTCCATTCGTGTCCTACTGGCAGGTCCCCCCCGCAAAAACCTTGAGGACCAGACCCAGTTATACGCCCTGCCCCAGGGAGGAATAGGGGGGCGCATGGACCTCTCTGCTCTAATCTAGGGGCCTTCTCCTTTATGGGGTGCTGGCAGGTTGTCAAGTGGAGTCCATTTTCCTCAACGTGGAGGCCGTGAACACGCACCGGGAGCGCCCCCAGGTGAGTGGCTTCCTCCCCTGCCCCCAAGTTGGGGGGCTAGGCCAGTGCACTCTCCCAGTCCTGATCACACTGAGGGACACCAGGAAACTGACAAAAGCCCATGTGAAATTAACGCCCTCCACGCCTGGATCCCAGCTTCTGCTGTCCCCTCCAGCCCTCCCCCACCTTGGGAGGGGGAAGCAGATCTGCATGCCCCCCAACCATTTCCTCTATCTCCCCCCTGCCATCCCCATCTCAGCACCTGCCCCCCATCCCACTACATGGCCACTAAACTCCGTGTGTAACCTGTGCTAACCCCATTAACATCCTGGGGGTGCACCTGACACCCCACCTGACAGCAGGGGTCCATCACAGACACCCCTGCCTGAGATCAGGGCTCCAGGCATCACACAGCCCTAATGAGACAGTCCCTGCCCCAGAGAACAATCTAAATGATCAGGGGTAGGGAGGGGAAACCCCCACGCTCTCAAAGCCATGGGACCAGGCCCAGCTCCATCCAGCAAGGCCTGCGTAACCCTGTGCCTCCCGGATCTCGTTGCAGAATGTCGACGTGACGCGGGAGCCCGAGGAAGCACTGGGCACGGTGCCCCCCCACTATTAACTGCTCCTGCCCATTAAAGCCGATTCTCTCCTTTGCCACGGCTGTGTAGTCGGTGCTGTTCTCCCCAGGAGGGTGGTGAAGCTAGACTGGGGCCCCGGCTCCTGGAGACACGGATTTCCGCATGACCTCGGCTTTTAATTGGTTTCTAGCCCACAGCGAGCCTGAGCCAGTCACTTGGCAAGGGGGTGCTGCCCCGAGCAAGGCTGCCTGAGTCTGCAGAGAGCCTGAGCCAATTGCTCGGCAAGGGGGAGCTAATCACGCAGCAAGGCTCCGTGATCGCCATGGGGCATTACTCTCACGGGGAGGAACGCAGCAGCGGCAGACACAGCCCCAGCTGGCAGGTTCCCGACCCACTCTGCTGTGCAATGCTAAGATCTGGGGCCCCCCGAGTAACAGAATTGACCCCCACCGCTAACAGGGGAGGGGCTTTATGTGAAAGTAATGTTGGGTGAATTACAAGGGTCAGAGGTCACTTCTGGGCCCCTCTGTGGAGAGGATGGGAGGGAGGGGTTTGCACAAGCCCCAGAAAGGCGAGGAGGGGTCTCTGGGGCTGTGCCAGGGGGCACTGGAATCAGGAGGGCAAAGGCAGTGTCCCAGGGGATCCTTGGGCGCTGGGCTCAGCGTGGGCAGAGGCCCCTGCTCCCGGGGCCGCTGGTTCACAAGGCGCTGTGGGGTGGATGGGTGAGGTGGACGAGGCTGACTGCTTCCTCCTGCGCGCCCCCTCCTGCGTGCCCCCTCCTGCGTGCCCCCTCCTGCGTGCCCCCTGGCTGGCCCCACCAGCGGCTGCAGGGGCACTAGTGTTGCAGGACAGGGCCTCTGCAGCCGCTGTCTGGTCCAGGCAGTGGGGTCCTGGCTCTGGATCTGACGGGCAGAGGCTGGAACGGGGGCTGGGACAGCTGGGCTGGGACTGCCCCCCCCCCCCCCGAGCCCACGTGGGCACCAGCAGCCCTTAGGGGGCACAGTCGACTACCCCCAAACCTCAGCCCCCTTGGTTGCCCAGGGACTATCCCCCCTGGGGTTTTAGCCCCCGTCGTCCTATCCACAGCCCCATGGCCCTCTGAGTGACCCCCAGCACCTGAACCTCAGCCCCCTGGGGCTAGCCCCCGCAAGCACGTACCTTGGCAACCAAGTGTAGGATCTGCATCTTGGAGGTCTCCTTGGTGGCCCGCACCCCCCACTGGAACTCGAACTTGGCCGGGTCCGTGTTGGGCATGGGGCTGTACTCCAGGTACCTGAGGGGTCGGGGCACGGGGATCAGCGACCATCAAATCTTCATACACAACCCTGCCCACATCCTCCCTCGGGGCTCAGCCCCCACCACTCAGCCCCACTTCCTCCATCTGACCCCAGTAACCGGCTCCCAGCATGGCAGAGTGGGTACACCACTGGGTTCCGGACACCTGGGTTCTAGCTGGCCCACTACTTCTTTCCTTGTGCCTCGGTTTCCCTGCAGTCCCTGAGGGGCCCAGCCTCCACCTCCCCCATTGCAACTCCATGCGCCCCTCCCTTTCCCAAAGGTCTTGGGGCTTCCCACTCTCCCCCTCGGGAAAATGGCTCGCTTGATCTCGCCAGCCGCCAGAGAAGGGTAAAGGGCCAGCCCAGCTGCGTGTGTCCCTGACACCTGCGGGCACAGGGAACCAGCCACCTGTGTGGCGGGGAAGCAAGGTCCTCTGGGGCAGGGTATAAACCGTCAGGCTCTGGGCTCCGCCAGCCACGCGGGATTCAAACCGCCCGCCCCCGGGCTCCCAGAGCAGCCACCCGACCCACCGGGCCATCACAGCACCTCGGACAGGCCCAAAGCTCCCCTATGGTGAGTGAGAGCCAGGACTCACCGCCAGCCCTTCACCTCCCCTATCCCACCAGCCCCCACTCCCGTCCCAGAGCCGGCCACAGAACCCAGGAGTCCTGGCTCCCCCCGCCTCGCTCTAACCACTCCCCTCCCTGACAAGCCCAAACTTACTTTTGCTGGACAAATTCCACAGTCACCAACTCCCTGACATCCCCAAAGACCTCGTGTCTCTTTCTGGAAGGGTTGGGGACAGGAATGTGTTAAAGGGGCCGGGCCTTAGGGGGCACAGCCCCCCTGCTGCCACACCCCGGCTCTGCAAGCCCCGCCATTGGCTGGCTGGTGCCCAGAGGGGGAGGAGATTAATCCCTGGTATCCCAGACTCCACACCTACCTGGGTTCAACCTGCAGTTTCTTCAACATCTCCCACACCTCAGCTGAAAGGGCAGAGAGAGCCTGTCCGTCAGGAGGCGGGGCCCACAGGGAAGGGGCGGGGCTTACACTCTTTAGCACCATTGCCCTTCATGAAGATGAAGCTGAGGACGATGAGGAAGTCCAGCTTGGCCGTGCGATGGTCCGTGCAACGCACAAGGGGGGCGTCACTCACCTGGGGATCTCTGCGGAGGACTGGGGATCTGGACAAGGAGGTAAGGGGTTTAATGGCAGAGCAAAGACTCCGCTCAAACCCTCCAGAGCTGGAAAAAGAACCCTGGCGTCCTAGCTCCCAGCCTCCCCCACTCTAACTACTAGACCCCACTCCCCTCCCCGAGCGGGGGATAGAACCCAGGTAGGGTGACCAGACGTCCCGATTTTATCGGGACTGTCCCGATATTTACTTGTTCGGTCGGGACACGAATTGTCCCGATATTTTGCCCTGACATTAGGAGAGGAGTGGCAAGAGGAAAGGGCTACAATATAAAGTAGCCAAGACCGACCCACCACCGCAAGGCAAACGTAACGGCTCTGAACTATGTTTAAAGATTGCTCAGTTGAAAGATGGTCCCTCATGCAGCAGGGTGCCCCCTAGCGCCTGGCACTGACTGGCAGGGGAGCCCCTGCGCCCCACAGCGCAGCATCCCCTAGCCCCTGGCACTGCCCCGGAAGAGCGTCACCTGCCCGAGGGTCCTGCTGGCTAGGTTAGTGATCTCGGAGTAGACCTCTTTGCAGTCTTTGATGGGATTCTTCAGAACACCTACAAGGGGGGAGCGGGGGAGCCCTGTTACAGCCTTTCCGATGGCTCCTAGCACCCCCTGCTGGCAGGTAGTGGCAGAACCGGAAATGGAACCCAGGGGTCCGGAGTTGTAACTTCTTAGTGACTGTTCCAGGGACAGCAACCTCCTCATCAGACACCCCGTCCTCCTCCTGGGGCTCCCATAACCTGCCTCATGGGGATTCAAGTCGGGGCTCTGAAGGTTTCAACCCTTGCTGGTGCCTGGGAAATCAGGACCCCTGGGTTCCATCTGCAGCTCGGGGAGGGGAGTGGGGTCTAGTGGTTAGAGCAGGGGGGCTGGGAGCCAGGACTCCTGGGTTCTCTCCCGGCTCTGGGAGGGGAGTGGGGGCTGGTGGTTAGAGCAGGGGGGCTGGGAGCCAGGACTCCTGGGTTCTCTCCCGGCTCTGGGAGGGGAGTGGGGTCTAGTGGTTAGAGCAGGGGGGGGTGGGGAGCCAGGACTCCTGGGTTCTCTCCCGGCTCTGGGAGGGGAGTGGGGTCTGGTGGTTAGAGCAGGGGGGGCTGGGAGCCAGGACTCCTGGGTTCTCTCCCGGCTCTGGGAGGGGAGTGGGGGCTGGTGGTTAGAGCAGGAGGGGCTGGGAGCCAGGACTCCTGGGTTCTCTCCCCGGCTCTGGGAGGGGAGTGGGGGCTGGTGGTTAGAGCAGGGGGCTGGGAGCCAGGACTCCTGGGTTCTCTCCCCGGCTCTGGGAAGGGAGCGCAGGGCCGTGACTACAGAAAAGCTCATCCAAGCGCATAGATGTGGCACGTGCCGTGTGAAAAGCACCTTGCTGAATCCTGACTCTGCTGCGTCAGAGACCTGGGTTCAGACTGAGTGGGGAAGAGAAGTGGCCTCGGGGAGCCCCTCTGCTAACCTGAAGGGGGCTGTGGAACCCCCCCCAACTCCATGACCATCTAGCACAGGGGTCCTCAAACTGGGGGTCGGGAGCTGTCACCCTCCCCCCCCAACCCTGCTTGGCTCCAGCATTTGTAATGGCGTTAAATATATTAAAAAGTGTGTTTAATGTAGTGGGGGGTGGGGTGGCACTCAGAGACTTGCTGTGTGAAAGGGGGCACCAGTCAAAAAGTTTGAGACCCACTGACCTAGCAGGCATCTTATGTGCCCGTCTGATGGGGATTTTCTTCTAATCCTTGACCAGCTGGGATTGCACCAATTTACTCAGCTGCAGCGGGAGGACAAGCTGTGTCACCCCAAGGGAGGGGGCTGCCCTGGGGGAAGAACAGGCCCCCAGGAGCAACAGAGACCCCTGAGACTCTCTCCAAGTTGCGCTGCACCTGGCTGGGGGTCTGGGTCTGGGTCAGCGCGTCGTCCTCTTCCCGGGCCACGTTGTCCACCTGGGCCGAGGCGGGAGCGGAGCGGAGCAGAACGTGGGGGTAGGGAAGGGTTTGGGTGCCAGACTCTCTTTGCGAGGAGGGAGAGCTGGCTAAGGGAATGGGGCCTTTCCCCACTAGGGGGTGCCGGCTCCCATCTGGCCCCGGGGGGGGGGGGTGGCTGGGGGCAGAGGGGTGAGGAGTGGGGCATGGGGGGAGGGGGCACAGTGTAGGGGAGTATCCCCAAGGCAAGCTCCAGCCCTCGTTCGGGCCGGGGGGCCGGGGCGCAGCCTCTGCTCCTCCCCCCAGTGCCGCCCTGGCGGATCCCAGCTCCCAGGGGAGGGGCTTCCAGGCCCATGCTCCTGCCTCTGGGCCCCGCTGTCCCCATGCCAGGGGGGCTCAAGGTCCTTACCCCCCCCAAGTGCCACCTCAGCCCCTCCCCCGTCCCTGGGACCGTCCTCACTGCCTGGCCCCCCATCCCCAGGGGCGCCCCCATCCCCCCGCAGGGGTTCCCTTAGCCCTGTTCCCCTGGGACACCCCCAATGCCTGGTGCACCCCTCCCCCCACGAGCTCCCCCTCCCCCCACAGGGGTTCCCCAGCCCTGTTCCCCTGGGACACCCCCAATGCCTGGTGCACCCCTCCCCCCCCCCGAGTTCCCCCTCCCCCCGCAGGGGTTCCCCAGCCCTGTTCCCCTGGGACACCCCCAATGCCTCGGGCTCCCCCCAGCCCTGCCCTCGCCCTCACCCTCGTGCTGCGAACGGCCGCTCCCCTCCAGCCCCACCCTGTTTTGCGCCACTCCCAGCCCCGCCCCCTCGGGTTTAAACAACTGCGCCCGCACGATGGCGGCTGGTTTGCAGTCACGGTGGGCACGTGGGCGCCCTCCCTGGCCCGCCCCCTACAGGCCACGCCCACACGTACGCCCGCCAGCACGCCCCATTGCAGCTGCAGGACCCCCAGGACCCGGTCTCCTGGGTCCGCAGCCCCGGGCCCCGCCCCCACAGCAGCTTCAGGGGGACACTGAGGTGACACCGATCGGGGCCAGGGATTTCCCTGCCCCCCCGAGTGTGTGACCTAGTGACATGCCAGCGTCGTGCAAGGGCGACATTCAGACCGGCCTTACCACGCCAATGCGTGTCGCTGGGAGAGGCGCCCAGACCCGGCCTGGCTGCCGTCCGCAGCTCTGGTGTCGGCGCCGTCGGCCGACCGAAGCGTCTCAGCGACGTCTGCGTGAGCCCTCCCTGACCGCTAGGGATGGGCTGGGGGGAAAGGCTGTATTTACATTCACCCCTAATCTACCCGGGTATCCCGCAGACAGAGCGGTGCTGCCCAAGGGATAGATTTTGGCTGGGGTTGGGCTACAGATCACTTGAAGGCGGAGGGTGGCGGGGAGAAATGTTGTTCCTATTGTATGAGTAAAGGGCAGTAGACCTGTACTTGGCCTGTGCTGATTGAGGGCATCGAGAGAGAGGGTGGGGACCTGCCCCTCTGCACTGCTTAAAGACAGAGCCGGTTAGGCTCCATAGATCGTCTTTTGTTCTGT
This sequence comes from Chrysemys picta bellii, assembly GCF_011386835.1. NCBI lineage: Eukaryota > Metazoa > Chordata > Testudines > Emydidae > Chrysemys > Chrysemys picta. The sequence continues at coordinate 25,788,557 of NC_088807.1, forward strand.
TCAGTGACCACTGCAGCTGAACTCACTGATAATCCGGTCCAAGTGCTGAGACCTGCAGTGGGACAGTGTTTCTGTGGCAGAGACGGCCCAGACCTCACTAGCAGCGAGGTTCCCCCCCGAGAGCTCAGCTGAAATCACTGAGAGCTGGTGGAACCGCAAGAGACCAACTCGCAGAGGTCACGGGGCAGGTGGCAGCAGCAGGTGATGGCGCAGGGCCATTGGCAACAGAGCGATGGAGTGAACGGTGGCACAACGAACAGCCGTGGCCAGAGCGAACAGTGAGCCGCTGGAGGAACGAGCAAGGTGCCTTCTTGCCCCCACCTGGGAGGTGAACTCACGGGAAAGCACCTCTGAACTCGGAGTCTCCACTGACTAAGGACAACGCCGGTGAGCGGGGTGTGGTGGAGGGAAAAGTGAGGGGCACGTTAAATAAACGTTTGTTTGTTGGACTCTATTTTAGTGACTTTGCTCCCGAATGCTAGATTTGTGACTGGGAACGGAAACTTATATAAATATGTTTCCTAGTAGGCCAAGATTTTTTAAATGCATTATTTGCCAAGGTTGTTATCTCACATCGTTGCTATCTTGCCAGGTCATTATGTTGGGGAGTTTCTGTACTAAACGTTTTTATTATTGTAATTAATTTTTACATAAGAATGGTCCTACTGGGTCAGACCAATGGTCCCTATAGCCCAGTGTCCTGTCTTCTGACAGTGGTCGAGGCCGGGTGCTTCAGAGGGAATGAACAGAACAGGGAATCATCAAGTGATCCATCCTCTGTTGTCCATTCCCAGCTCCTGGCAAACAGGCTAGGGACACTCAGAGCATGGTGTTGCATCCCTCCCCATCCTGGCTATTAGCCGCTGATGGACCTATTCTCCAGGAATGTATCTAGTTCTTTCTTTAATCCTGTTATAGTTTTGGTCTTCACAGCATCCCCGCCAAAGAGTTCCACGGGTTGACTTTATGTTGTGTGAAGACGTACTTCCTTTTGTTTTTTTAAAACCTGCTACCTATTAATTTCATTGGGTGACGGCTAGTTCTTGTGTTATGTGAAGGATTAAATAACATTTCCTTATTCACTTTCTTCACACCAGTCAAGATTTTATAGACCTCTATCATATCCCCCCTTAGTCGTCTCTTTTCTAAACTGAAAATTCCCAGTCATTTTAATCTCTCCTCCTGTTTCATACCCCTCATCATTTTAGTTGCCCATCTCTGTACCTTTTCCAATTCCAATATATCTTTTTTGGGATGGGGTGACCTGATCTGCACACAGCATTCAAGGTGTGCACGTACCATGGATTTATATAGAGGCAATATGATATTTTCTGTCTTATTATCTATCCCTTTCTTAATGATTCCCAACGTTCTGTTGGCTTTTGTGACGGCTGCTGCACATTGAATGAATGTTTTCAGAGAACTCTCCACAATGACTCCAAGATCTTTCTTGAGTGGTAACCGCTAATTCAGACCCCATCATTTTGTATGGATAGTTGAGATTGTTTTCCAATGTGCATTTCTTTGCATTTATCAACATTGAATTTCATCTGCCATTTTGTTGCCCAGTCACCCAGTTTTGTGAGATCTCTTTGTAACTCTTTGCAGTCTGCCTGGAACTTAACTATCTTGAGTAGTTTTGTATCATCTGCAAATTTTGCCACCTCACTGTTCACCCCTTTTTCCAGATCGTTTACGAATACGTTGAACAGTAATGGAGTTAGTACCGACTCCTCAGGGACACCACTATTTACCTCTCTCCATTCTGAAAACTGATCATTGATTCCTACCCTTTGTTTCCCCATCTTTTAACCAGTTACTGATCTTCCCTCTTATCCTATGATGGCTTACTTTTCAAAAGTCAATTTAAATTAAATACATTTAAAAATATATATATATATATATATTTAGAAATCTAGACCTGTTATGTGTTTTGCTGTAACTTGCATTATCCTTATGTTAAATTTGCATTATCCTAACAAAACATTTACTTTATTCATATCTCTTTTATATGTTGCAGGTCAAAGTGAAAATGAAAAGACAAAAAACAATACAATAATTTTTCCACTCAAAGGCCTCAAAAACTAACCAAGGTGAAGAACTCATCAAGAACCAAGAATATATCAACATGTCATCTGAAGGTTCAAGTGGTATATCTACATCCGACCACCCCGAAGCACAAATACAGCTACTGACTGAAGAAACAGTGTCTCCAAAACCCAAAGCCAGTTCCCGATGTTTGTCAGTCAACGTGTTCCCATTGATTGAAGTTACAAAAGATGGCTACTGGTGCAACTCTTGCAAAAAAGCTTACGAAGAAGGAAAGCTTCCCAATGCTCTAACTGGTAAAAGTGGAGGAGGTTGGTTTGTCAAACCGATCAGCAAAGCCAATGCTGACAAACTACGTGAAAAGGCTGCAAAACACCAGGGCTCTGGACCACATCAACATGCAGAAAGCCTTATAAGCCCACTGTCAAAGCCAATTCTAGAAGTACTTAATGAGGCTGTTAAGAATGCTGGAGACACAACACAGTTCATGTGAACAAACATGGCTGTGGCATCCTACTTTCTATTTAAGCAAGAGACACCACACACTACAAACTGGAGGCCAATGTTAAGTGCATTGTCACTGGTTCCGAACAAGACCAGCAAATGCTCACTCTCTTTCTGCAAGAAACTCAACTGACTGGCTAGAAGCATGCGGTGCAACAGTGAAAGACTCAACAGTTGAAAAAGTGACCAACTCTCTCACCATATTCAAAATATTTGCATACATGGCTGCTGAATGCACCGATGCAAATGGGCATCAAGTATTAAGTCATTGTGTACGTTCTCTTGAGGTCAGTGGTCGGCCAGTAGATGCATTTCTAGATGTTCAAGTTATAGAAGACACATCGGCTGCATCTGTGACAACCCACATCTTAGAAGAGTTAAATGCTTGTCAGTTGGACCCCAAAGAGATGTCTGCTTGTGCATTTGATGGAGCTGCAAACTTCTCTGGAAGACATGGTGGAGTACAAGCTTTGCTCAGAGAAAAGTGTAACCCTAATCTCTCCTATACGCACTGCAGAGGCCATCTACTCCAACTAGCCCTAGTACGAGCTGCAGAATCTTCAAAAGACATTTAAAAAGCTATACATTTCATGTCTTCATTATATTCTTTTTTCAGGAAGAGTCCAAAAAGACTGAATATCTTGGAAAATATAGCAGATATAATGGGACTGAAGTTCAAATTAGTCCAACCTGGGAAAACCCGCTGGCTTTCTCATGAGCGATCCTTGGCTGTTGTCTTAAAATTACTCCAGCCATTATTACTGGCGTTGGAAAGTATCTCCCAAGATGGGATGGATCTAAGGAGTGAGGCTGGTGGATTACTTTTGCTACTACGTTCAGAGAAGACTGTTGCCATTCTCTCTCTCGTAGGTCTACTGTTGAAACCACTTGGGTCATTACACAAGGCCATCCAGGCATCTGCTACAACAGTAGAGATCTTTGTCCAGCAATAGAAGCTACATTTGGATCAATCCGAGATCTATCCATTGTAAAAGTACTGGACGAAGCAAAGACTTCAGTCCAGAAGTTGACTACTGAAGGCATTTATATTGAATGCTTAAGTGAAGAGGACAAGAAGTGTTTGTTAAGACAACTGAAAAAGTACAGACTTGATTCTTACAAATCTACAACAGCGACTTCTAGATTCTACTCACCTCTACGTAGCTTTTACAGATCCCTGTCCTATAAAACACCAACAGTTGAGTGGAGAGCGGCACTTCCAGCAATGGGGCTGCCGTGTGCTCAGGACAGAACAGAGAATTTGAACACAGAGTGGAATATCATACGACGAATGAATGAAGATTTGACTTCAACTTCTTTTTTATCATCACTAGTGGCTCGACCCGATCTTTGTGTTCTGTTTCCTGGGATGAAAGAAGTAGGAATTCATCTCTTGCTCCTCCCACTCACAACAGCTACAGGTGAGCGTTCTTTTTCATCACTGAATAGAATTGTGTGTTCTGAAAGAAGTCGCCTTCTGCCTGATCACGTGAATGAACTAATGAGCACATCAACTGAAGGAATGGAAGTACCGGATACACGAGAAGCCACCAAACATGAACGCATTGCATTCGAGAAGTTCATTAACAGAGTTGTGCAAAATTATAACAAGAAACCAAGAAGGATGTAGACGTAGTGCTTCATAGAAGGCTTGAGTAGCCAACTTTAATTTGTGTGATGATTTTAAAACATGAGTTAAATCTAATGGTCATGAAACATTTTTCAGTTTTTATATGGTGCCATACAGACCACCTTCACTCTCACAGTCTCACCCCTCATTGGCCTTGACACCCCCTGGTGGTCTAACCCACCAGCCCCCATTCCCCTCCCAGAGCCGGGGAGAGAACCCAGGAGTCCTGGCTCCCAGCTCCCCTGTTCTAACCACCAGACCCCACTCCCCTCCCAAAGCCGGGAGAGAACCCAGGAATCCTGGCTCCCAGCTCCCCTGCTCTAACCACCAGCCCCCACTTCCCTCCCAGAGCCAGGGAGAGAACCCAGGAGTCTGGGCTCCCAGCCCCTCCCCTGCTCTAACCACCAGCTCCCACTCCCCTCCCAGAGCCGGGGAGAGAACCCAGGCGTCCTGGCTCCCAGCCCCCCCTGCTCTAACCCACCAGCCCCCACTCCCCTCCCAGAGCCGGGGAGAGAACCCAGGCGTCCTGGCTCCCAGCCCCCCCTGCTCTAACCACCAGCCCCCACTCCCCTCCCAGAGCCGGGGAGAGAACCCAGGCGTCCTGGCTCCCAACCCCCCCTGCTCTAACCACCAGCCCCCACTCCCCTCCCAGAGCGGGGAGAGAACCCAGGCGTCCTGGCTCCCAGCCTCGCCTCGCCCAGCTGGGCTGATCGACCCTGTCAGGGCTGCAGGTTGCAGCTTTGACGGGAAAGGCCACCCGTTGCCTCTGCTGGTGCCAGCCGCCGCAGCCGGTGGGCAAGCGAAATAAGGAGCGACCGAAACCAAACCAGGTCCGGATCCGCCGAGCTGGGAGCCGGCTCAGCCAAACCCCCGACGGGCGGCGTTCTCCAGCCCCCTGGCGCAGGTGGCATGGGCCTTTGCTCCGCCTTCCGTTGGATCCCCTGGCATGGGCCGCTCCTGTGAGGATCACCCCCCCTTGCCTCTCCCCTCCCTGACCCCAGCAGAGAGAGCTATCAGAAGGCTGACGGGTGATCTGCAAGGGGATCCAGAAGATCGGGAACAGTGTCTCCATGTGCCTCAGTTTCCCCACCTGTCCAATGGGTTGAAATAGCCTTTGGCTATGTAGGTGGTCAGGTTTGGGACTGTCTCTTAGTGTGCGTATGTACAGTGACAGGCATGATCAGGCTCGACTTTCGTTTGGGATCTGTGCAGCGTCGGGCACAGTGAGGGCACCAATCTCAGTAGTACCTGGCACAAGGGGCACCTGTTGGTGACGGGCATCTGTGCAGCGCCTGGCACCATGGGGGGGCCTGACCTCAGTTGGGGTTTGGGCAGCGCCTGGCATGATGGGAGCCTGATTTCTGCTGGAGTTTGTGCCATGGAAATGCAAAACATTTGGTCACCAGCCCCCTGGGACTAAAAACTGGGTATTTTCAGCCTGCACGGCTCTGGTCTGGGGTGAATTCCAAACCCTCCGCTCGTATAAATAACCAAGACACCAGCACAGGCATAACATTTTCCCTGTCAATGACTAATTTCTTTCACAGGTCCGGGTCGTCCCTTCCAGGTTCCTTCAGCTTCTTTCCAATTCCCTCTTTTTTGTGGCTCCAGAATCCTTGGTTTTGTTATTTTGACTTTTTCAAAAAGAAAGAAGAAGCCTTTTCACTGAGCCTTGGCCCTCTCCTCTTTGGCAGAGGCTGATGTAAACAGCCGTGCCGGGCCAAGAAAGGCCCTGGCTCCGAATTTGTTTATTTCCTTGCTTAGCTTCCACCACCTCGAGGGATCGGTGCAGCTCTGGAGGGGATCTCAACACTGCAAGGAGTCACGGAGATCTTTGAATCTGACCTGGGTGACACGGGCCGGAGAATGTCCAGCGTTTATCCTGGGACAGCGCCCATTGCTTCTGATGGATCTTCCACACCCAGTCCTGATTAAAAGACATCAAGAGACGGGCAATCCACCCTGTCCCTAGGTGAGTTCTTCCGATGATTAACAGCCCTCCCTGGTAAAAATCCTCTAGTTTGTTTCTTTCTCCATAGAGGGATTTGTTTGGGTGGGTCCTACAAAAAGTAACGCCCTGGCTTTAGATTGTTTTAAAAAGACCTTGTTGTTGTTATGGTAGCAATGCCCCCACCTGAGCTCGGGGCCCCTGTTACGCCAGGCACAATGCTGCACAGACACCCCCTGACCAGGATCGGGGCCCTGTCGCGCCGGGCACTGCACAGACAATTAACGACAGTCGCTGTCCCAAAGAGCTTACGATCCAGCCTGGGACAGCGCCCAGTTCCCAGTTCTGCCACAGAAGCCCCATTGGGCATCAGAGCTGGGGGGCTGGCCAGCGTGGAGGGGAAGGGCCGGCCCAGGGAGCTGCTCGAGGGAGCCAGGGCCTTGGCTGGGTGATGCTGAATGCAGCCCTGAGAAATTGGACCGAATCCAGCAAGACTGGCCCAGCCCACCCCACTCGGCAGGCACTTGGGAATTACGGTCGCCCATCTGTCCGGGGGCTGGTTACTCCAAAGAGAGCGGCTGTGTGTGGGATGCTCTGAGAAACCGATAGCCCTTCACCTCCACTTTGCTCCTGTCCCAATCCAGACCCCCAAGGAAGGGGGCGGGATTGGAAGCTGGCTATGGGAGTGGGGTCTAGTGGTTAGAGGGGAGGGAAACTCGGGGCCCAGACTCCTGGGTTCTCTCCCCAGTGACCCAGAGAGCGGAAGGACAAGAGCCAGGAACAGAACCCACATGTCCTGGCTTCCACTCCAGCCCCGCCAGCCACCGGATCCCGGCGCCTCCTCTGGGCTGGGTGGTTAGCACGGTTAGCTCTCTGGACCGACCTAGCCGGAGCTGCATGGCTTCCCTCCCCCTCCATTGCAGCCAAACCCAGAATCTCACGTGAATCACAACGCCGGGAGTTTTCTCCCTTTGCCTCTTTTGGAAATCAGCGTCGCAAGAAGTAACCCCGGCAATTCTGACGTCCTCTGGCTCGTGAACTTGGAGGGTCTCCAGGAACTGGCCCCCTGTCCTGGGGCTGGATAGGAGCCGGCGCCCTAGAGGGGAAAGGCCCCATTCCCCACCTCCCTGAGCCAGCCAGTCCCCGCCGTAGGGCTTGATGGGGGCTGGCGCCCTCTAGAGAAGAAGGGCCCCCAACCCTTTCCCCCAGTCATCCAACCTTTGTGGGGGGCAGTCCTCTGGCCTGGGCTGTGCGGGAGGGCAGACTGGATGATCCCAGCAGTGGGAAGAAACGCCCTCATGGATCACGGGGATCTAACTGGTGTGAAATCCCCGGGGCTCCTCCGGGGAAATCCTTCACACCTGCAACCCGTGAGCCGGACCCATTCCTCAGCCCGGCCAGGCACGCAGGGCCAGCTCCTTTCCACTGACCTAGCCGCGGGCCCCCTCGCATTTTGTCCTTTTTAACCCAGGGCACGGACTCGCCTGAACATTTTGTTTTCGTTTCATCTTACGGAGGGGAGAGCGAAGGCCTGGCCTCCCTCCAGCCTCCGAGGGGCGGACAATCCCAGCCTGTGTCCGCATGAATGCTACATTGAGAGGTGCGGGGGGGAAAAAACCCGTGAAGCTTTAAAAAGTGCGTCCAAAAAAGAGATCTCAGAGGTTGGTGCTTCTCGGCGGAGCTGCGGGGACTCATCATGCCAATGCTGAGACAGCCGCTGCTCTTTTCCCTTGGTCTCCTACTGTGCCTGCAGCCTGCCCCCAGCACCGGGCACCCCCATATCCCAGAGGTGAGTCTGAGGCTTTTTACCCCCTTGCTGCGTTTTGGGGTCTGGTGGCTACAGCAGAAGACGTGAAACCCAGGAGCCCTGTCGTTGTTTCTCATCTCCAAATCGCAATTGCACCTCACGTTCTCTGCTCTAACCGCTAGTCCCCACTTCCCTCCCAGAGCCGGGGAGAGAACCCAGGCATCCTGGCTCCCATCCCCCCTGCTCTAACCCACTAGACTCCACTCACCTCCCAGAGCCGGGGAGAGAACCCAGGCATCCTGGCTCCCATCCCCCCTGCTCTAACCGCTAGCCCCCACTCCCCTCCCAGAGCTGGGGAGAGAACCCAGGAGTCCTGATTCCAATCTAGTCATCTAACCACTCTGATCCCATCTCCTCCCCTAATCAAAACTCTTCTTATTGCAACAGCTGTGGTTAAAGTCTGCATCAGTTGGGCTGGGTCACTTGTCTCTAGATTGTAAGGCAGACGCTGGATCTTTCGGTCTGTTTATCCAGCACCTAGCGCAGCTAAGGCTGATCCTGATCGAGACCTTCTGGTGCGGCCGTACTATGGGTGTGCAATGCTGAGGCTGGGCGGAGGAGAGAAAAGAGCCAATAAAAATTAAAACCACTGAGTTCTGCCAACGGAAAGAGAAGGGATGTATAGCTGGGGGTCTGGCCCCACTGACTCCATGGAGCTACGGCCGATGACTTATGAGGAGAGGCTGAAGGAACTGGGGTTATTCAGTCTGCAGAAGAGAAGAGTGAGGGGGGATTTGATAGCTGCTTTCAACTACCTGAGGGGGGGTCCAAAGAGGATGGAGCTCGGCTGTTCTCGGTGGTGGCAGATGACAGAACAAGGAGCGATGGTCTCACGTTGCAGTGGGGGAGGTCTAGGTTGGTTCACTAGGAGGGTGGTGAAGCACTGGAATGGGTCCCTAGGGAGGTGGTGGAATCTCCTTCCTTGGAGGTTTTTAAGGCCCGGCTTGACAAAGCCCTGGCTGGGATGATTTAGTTGGGGTTGGTCCTGCTTTGAGCAGGGGGTTGGACTAGATACCTCCTGAGATCCCTTCCAACCCTGAGATTCTATGATTCTCTGACCCCAGCTGGGGTCTGGCCCCACTGACTCCATGGAGCTCTGGCCGATGGACCCCGGCTGGGGGTCTGGCCCCACTGACTCCATGGAGCGACGGCCGATGGACCCCGGCTGGGGGTCTGGCCCCACTGACTCCACGGAGCGACGGCCGATGGACCCCGGCTGGGGTCTGGCCCCACTGACTCCACGGAGCGACGGCCGATGGACCCCGGCTGGGGTCTGGCCCCACTGACTCCACGGAGCGACGGCCGATGGACCCTGGCTGGGGTCTGGCCCCACTGACTCCACGGAGCGACGGCCGATGGACCCCGGCTGGGGGGGTCTGGCCCCACTGACTCCACGGAGCGATGGCCGATGGACCCCGGCTGGGGGGGTCTGGCCCCACTGACTCCACGGAGCGACGGCTGATGGACCCCGGCTGGGGTCTGGCCCCACTGACTCCATGGAGCTCTGGCTGATGGACCCCGGCTGGGGGTCTGGCCCCACTGACTCCATGGAGCGACGGCCGATGGACCCCGGCTGGGGGTCTGGCCCCACTGACTCCACGGAGCGACGGCCGATGGACCCCGGCTGGGGTCTGGCCCCACTGACTCTATGGAGCGATGGCCGATGGACCCCGGCTGGGGTCTGGCCCCACTGACTCCATGGAGCGACGGCCGATGGACCCCAGCTGGGGTCTGGCCCCACTGACTCCATGGAGCGACGGCCGATGGACCCCGGCTGGGGTCTGGCCCCACTGACTCTATGGAGCTATGGCCGATGGACCCCGGCTGGGGTCTGGCCCCACTGACTCTATGGAGCTATGGCCAATGGACCCCGGCTGGGGTCTGGCCCCACTGACTCTATGGAGCTATGGCCAATGGACCCCGGCTGGGGTCTGGCCCCACTGACTCCATGGAGCTATGGCCGATGGACCCCGGCTGGGGTCTGGCCCCACTGACTCCATGGAGCGACGGCCGATGGACCCCGGCTGGGGGTCTGGCCCCACTGATTCCATGGAGCGACGGCCGATGGACCCCGGCTGGGGGTCTGGCCCCACTGACTCCATGGAGCGACGGCCGATGGACCCCGGCTGGGGGTCTGGCCCCACTGACTCCATGGAGCGACGGCCGATGGACCCCGGCTGGGGTCTGGCCCCACTGACTCCACGGAGCGACGGCCGATGGACCCCGGCTGGGGTCTGGCCCCACTGACCGTGGAGCTGGACCCCAGCTGACGTCTGGTCTGTTTCCTGCTGGCAGAGGTGCTGGGTCTCCGTTGGAGCGAAGCCGGGCTCCAGCCGCTCATGTGCTTTGCTGGGTGAGCCCAGACTCCGACCCAGAGCCCAGGGCCAGTGCAGCCGGGACTCTCCCCTTTTGCATCAGCGCAGGGCGATCTGTCGGGGGCCGGGTGGATTTTGCTAGGAAAAAGGAACTACGTGGGGCAGGGCCTGCATCCGGAGTCATGCGGCGGCGGGAGAATTTCAGCTTTGATTTCACTAAAAAGAATGAATGTTTAGTTCTTGTGCATTAGAACAGGGGCACGGGGCGGTGTCTGGGAGCCAGGACGCCAGCTCTGGACGGGGCCCTCCGGGCACACCCCCTTTCAGCCATGGGCAGGGCAAGGTTTCTGGAGACACCCCCTACACATCCCTGCTTCTGTGCCCAGCTCACCATGACCAGCTTCTCCGTCCGCTCCACCATCGTGTCCCGCTACGCCTCCACCCGTGTTCGGACCGACCTGAGCAACCCCCACGCCGAGCCCAAGGAAGCCATCTTCGACCTAGACCTGCCCAGCTCCGCCTTCATCTCCAACTTCACCATGTGAGACAGGGATGGGTCCCGCCATGCAGCTCCTCTGGCCACACCCCCACACCTCGGGGATGGCAGGGGAAGGGGGTTTGGAAACGCGTTCCCGTGGGATCCGGGGATGGAGGGGGGCTGGAAGGGACAGAGCAATGGAGGAGAGTGTGAGTGAGATAAATAGAGGGGTGTGTGGGGAGGGATGGAGGGTATGGGGATGGAGAGGGGATGGGTGGATGGAAGGAGGGGTGGGGAGGGATAGAGGGGTGGGGATGGGTGGATGGAGGGAGGGGTGGGGAGTGATGGAGGGGTGGGGTGGGTGGATGAAGGGGGGATGGATGGAGGAGTGGGGAGGGGTGGATGGAGGGAGGAAGGGAGGGTTGGAGAGGGATGGAGGGGTGGGGATGGGTGGATGGAGGGAGGGATGGGGAGTGATGGAGGGGTGGGGTGGGTGGATGAAGGGGGGGTGGATGGAGGAGTGGGGAGGGGTGGATGGAGGGAGGAAGGGAGGGTTGGAGAGGGATGGAGGGGTGGGGATGGGGACGGAGGGTCCCCAGAACCAGGTCTGATCAAGGAGACCCACCCCCACTGTGTCTGCTGCTATCTGGCAGATTTCAGGCCATGTCCCATAATCCCCCTCTCTTCCATCCTAGCACCATCAACAATAAACTCTATGTGGCCGAGGTGAAAGAGAAGCATCAAGCCAAGAAGATGTACGACGAGGCCCGGAGACAGGGCCAGACAGTGGCTCATGTTGGCACTAGGTGAGACCCCGGCACCTAGTGGTTAGAGCGGGGTGCTGGGAGCCAGGACTCCTGGGTTCTCTCCCCAGCTCTGGGAGGGGAGGAGGGTCGGGGCCTGGGAGCCAGGACTCCTGGGTTCTCTCCCCAGCTCTGGGAGGGGAGGAGGGTCGGGGCCTGGGAGCCAGGACTCCTGGGTTCTATCCCTGGCTTGGCCCCTTCCCAGGGATCGGGAGACGGAGAAGTTCCGGGTCTCTGCCAGCGTAGCGGCCGGAAGCCAGGTGTCCTTTGAGCTGAGCTACGAGGAGCTGCTGCAGCGGCACCTGGGCAAGTACCAGCACGCCGTGAGCGTGCGTCCCCAGCAGGTGGTGGGGAACCTCACCGTGGAGGTGAGCATCTCGGAGCGCACCGGCATCGCCTACGTCCACGTGCTGCCCCTCCGCACCAGCCGCCTGCTCACCAACGCCTTGCGAGGTACACACGGTTCACACCTCTGCGAGCGGTCGGCTCAGGCTCTCTGCACACTCAGGCAGGCATTGGTGCATCTGTCACGTTTTTCATCTTTTCTCCCCAACCCCGTGGCCTAGAAACTTACTCTTCTTCTTCTGCTTTTTTTTTTTAACCTGAAAGCCGGGATTCTGCTGCTGTTCAGTGGCCCGAGAGCCCTGGCGTGTTTGTGACTGTTCCCCGGTTACTCAGGATACAAGTCACTCTAGCAAGAGGGAATCTTTCTGCTGGTAGCCACTCCAGCACTCCCCTCTGGGCTGGGCCAGCCCTAACTTCGCCCGGCAGCTTAACAATAGGGCACCCACTCCCTGAGTGCCCCTGAAATCCCCAATCCTCGGCCCCTCAGTCGCTCCCCCCCCCCCCCACCCCCGTGTAACGCAGAGCACTTGTGGGCACTTCTAGAAAACGGCTCATTAAAGTAGGACTCGAGACTGAAATAGACCCAGTGATGGAAACAAGAGGGTACCAACCTGGATCCTGAAATCCCAATCTGGGTCGCTCCCTCTCCTAGCTAATCAAGTGGGGTTTCCCTCCAGGTCGGCTAGGCGGGGGAGGCTCTGAGCCTGCAATGTGGTACCTCTGAGTTTGCCAGGGATAATTTTGGGAGGGAGCAAGACGGGTCAATTGGCTGATGAGTAACAAGGCTCTTTGCTGGTACATTTCTCCTCCAAGCCCAGCCAACCTGCTTTCAGTAGGAACATGTTGGCCCTTAACTGTTACCCGCTGGAATGTCTCGCAACGGTCCCGTGGCCTGACGAGTTAGGAGCTTTCTGTAGACGCCTCGCGTGAAATACCCTGCGCGACCTAGAGTCGCAGATCTCGGGGCCAGAGGGGATTGTTGTGACCTCCTTTGTAACACGCCAGAGAGCTGCCCCAAGTCATGCCTAGAGCACGGCTTGTGTGAAAGATCCTGTCTTGATGGAAAAGTCACCCGTGCTGGAGAATCCAGCACCACCCTTGGGAACCTGGTCCAATGGTTATTGACTCTCACTGTTAAAACTGACACCTGACTTCCTCTCTGAATTTGTCTAGCTTCAGCGTCCAGCCATTGGATCGGGTTAGCCCTCCCTCTGCTGGACCGAAGAGCCTGTCGTTAAATATTTGCGGGAGGGATAGCTCAGTGGTTTAGCCTTGGCCTGCTAAACCCTGGGTTGTGAGTTCAATCCTTGAGGGGGCCATTTAGGGAACTGGGGTAAAACTCTGTCTGGGGATTGGCCCTGCTTTGAGCAGGGGGTTGGACTAGATCCCTCCTGAGGTCCCTTCCAACCCTGATAGCCTATGATTTGTGCCCCGTGTAGGGGCTTGTAGCGGGGATCACAGCACCCCTTCGCCTTCTCTTTGTTACGTGAACTGGATTGAGCTCCGGGAGTCCCTCGCTCTCAGGCCGGCTCCCTACCCCTTGTATCGTTCTCGTGGGCCCCAGCGCCGCACTGGGAGTTCCTCTTCTGCTGATTGTCCCCCACGACCCACAAGGTTGCTGCTTGCCAGGAGAGAGACCCCCCGCCTGTAAGGCCGGCCAGCGCGCCTTGTTCCCAGAGGGACGCGTTTCCCTGGAGCCACCCGGCTTGCTCTGTATCCGTGACCCGGCCCCTTCCCTATTTCCCACCCCCCCAGTCTTGGCATTTCACCAGTGAGGATTTTCTGGTTCCTTCCAGGACGTTGAGCGAGACGGGCTGGGGCTGGTGGAATGAGTTTGTCAGGTCTGCAGGGAGAACTCTAAGGGCAGGGGACCGTGTGCCACGGGGTCCCTGTCTCCCAGCCTCCATCCAGCCCTGATTACCACAGCTTCTCTGCAGGGGACGCCGATGTGCCGCCGTCCACCCGGGTGGAGAAGGGGAGCCACTGCGCTTGGGTTGTCTTCACCCCGACCCCGCAGGAACAGGTGGCGTTCTCCAGCTCGGGCATCCTGGGGGACTTCGTGGTACAGTACGACGTGGCCATGCCAGATGTGGCTGGGGACGTGCAGGTGAGGGGTGGCTGGAGCTGAGATCTCACGGCCGGGGGAGAAGGGGGTGGGGAGGGGATGAGGGCCAGGGAATAGGGAACAGGGAACAGCCCACAGGGGAGGGAGGCAGATAGACACAAGTGGGGGTCGAGGGACGGGCTTGCGGGGGGGAAGGGAGGGATGGATGGAGGCAGGGATGGAGCATAGGGGGGATGGATGGATGGGGTGTGTAGGAGGAGGGATGGGGTGTGTAGGAGGAGGCAGGGAGAGGACGGTGTGTGCGAGGGATGGATGAATGAGGTGGGGGGGAGGAGGGAAGGAGTGTGCATGGGGGGGGATGGATGCCCAGGCAGAAGGGTGCATACGGCTCCCACACCCAGGCACCCACTGCCTGTCCCATGGGTTCCCCACGCCGCCACGCCAGCACATGATGGGTGTCCTATGCCCTGGGCAGCCGCACCCTCACCCCTTGGCCCCGCGCCCTTCCCTCTCCGGCAGATCTACAACGGCTACTTCGTTCACTACTTCGCCCCCCGCGGCCTGCCCCCCGTGCAGAAGAACGTGGTGTTTGTCATCGACATCAGCGGCTCCATGCACGGCACCAAGATGAAGCAGGTGAGAGGGTGGAGATGCCAGGGGGAGATCGCCCATAGACCAGACCAGTGGGGAGGGGGCATCTGAGCAGAGGGGAGGGGGCATCCGGGAGAGCTGAGCTGGGGGGACAGAGATGGAAGCACCCACCCCCGCCACAGCAGGCCTCTCGGGACATTGGTCAACATCCATGCAAATGAAGCTGTGGTCTAATTTGCATACCCATGCATATCCATCAGCCCCTTTAGACAATTATCCAACCCACCACCCTGCTCCATCCCCCCTCAAATCTGTCAGCTCTGCGTTTGAACGGGTCGGAAAACAGAAATGCCAAACTCCCGTTTTCTTTCGGCGTTGAGATCTCGAAATTTGACACCAGCTGGAAATTCTGAACAAATTCCAGGCATTAACGTTGGCTCCTTTGCGACTGATGGCGTGGAAGCAATCCAAGCTCTTCAGTCGAACACAGTGGAGAGCTCATGTGTCTATCTATGGTTTCTATACGGTCTAACAAGTTCCAGTGGCTGGACGTTGAAGTGGGACAAATTCAGACTGGAAATAAGGTGTAAATGGGGGGAAATCACCCATTGGAACGACTGACCAAGGATTGTGCTGGATTCTCCGTCGCTGGCAGAGGTTCTGAAAACTCCGCTCTCGGAATGATTTGGGGGCAAATCTAGATACATTCGTGGAGGTTAAGTCCATTAATGGCGATCAGCCAGGCTGGGTAAGGAATGGTGTCCCTAGCCTCTGTCTGTCAGAGGGTGGAGATGGATGGCAGGGGAGAGATCACTTGATCATTGCCTGTTAGGTTCACTCCCTCTGGGGCACCTGGCATTGGCCACTGGTGGAAGACAGGACACTGGGCTGGACGGACCTTTGGTCTGACCCAGCCTGGCCGTTCTTATGTTAGATCTAGGTCAAACTAGATCGCAATGACGTGAAAATCGAGGAATGTGACTCTTCCCATTCAGATGAGTGTTAGAGCTGGGTGAAGTGTTTGGGTTGAACAGTTCTCGAAAGATGCGACCAGATTCGGCCAATTGTTTCAGCTGGGGGAAAAAACACAAAATAGTCAACTGAGCATTTTGACGTTTTGTTTTGAAATGTAGCTGGGTTGGTTTGTTCCGAAATAGTAAAACAAAATGTTTTGTTCAACCCAGAACTTTTTTTCCTCCATTTGTTTGGTTCAGCCACCGAAGTGAAAACTCAGGGGTTTGCTGAGTTCTAACAATAATAGAAAAGCCTACAGGAAGTGAAGTGATCATGTCAAAAGGAAACATTGTTGAACCCCTCGTTTCGTCATTGTTGAAGCAATATCCTGGGTTAAATACGCTAATCCATATAAACGAAGGGAAAATACGTGTCGGGTGGAATCCTGTTGCAAGCAAACCTCGTGAATGTGCAGAGTGCCTGCTTGGTGAAACGAAAACAAGACTCTTTTTCCCCAGTGAGAGTTGTTGGTGAAATGAGGATGTTCAAGAGGCCGTGGAGGAAAAGAAAAAAATGTTTAAAACTGTGACGAGCGACGCTCCAACAGCAGGATCTTTCAGTAGTAGAAGAAAGCCAAAAGGATATTGAAGAAAGAGGTGACAGCTGCTAATGCTAAGGCCGTGGAAGGCTTATATCCCCATCTTGAAACGAAGGAGGATGAGAGAAAAATATATAGACTGGCAAAGACCCCCAATAAGAGAACTAAAGACACTGGTGAAATCAAAGTCATTCAAGATGAAACTGGAAATACGTTAATCGATTAAAGAAGAACAGGAGTACTTGTGGCACCTTAGAGACTAACAAATTTATTAGAGCATAAGCTTTCGTGGACTACAGCCCACTTCTTCGGATGCGTATAGAGTGAAACATATATTGAGGAGATATATATACACACATACAGAGAGCATGAACAGGTGGGAGTTGTCTTACCAACTCTGAGAGGCCAATTAAGATAGCCCAGTACAGACAGTTTGATAAGAAGTGCGAGAATACTTACAAGGGGAGATAGATTCAATGTTTGTAATGGCTCAGCCATTCCCAGTCCTTATTCAGTCCTGAGTTGATTGTGTCTAGTTTGCATATCAATTCCAGCCCAGCAGTCTCTCCTTGGAGTCTGTTTTTGAAGTTTTTCTGTTGTAATATAGACACCCGCAGGTCTGTCACTGAATGACCAGACAGGTTAAAGTGTTCTCCCACTGGTTTTTGAGTATTATAATTCCTGATGTCAGATTTGTGTCCATTAATTCTTTTGCGGAGAGACTGTCCGGTTTGGCCAATGTACATGGCAGAGGGGCATTGCTGGCCATAAACAGACTCCAACGAGAGACTGCTGGGCTGGAATTGATATGCAAACGAGATACAATCAACTCCGGATTGAATAAGGACTGGGAATGGCTGAGCCATTACAAACATGGAATCTATCTCCCCTTGTAAGTATTCTCACACTTCTTATCAAACTGGCTGTACTGGGCTAGCTTGATTAGCACTTCAAAAGGTTTTTTTCTCTTACCAACTCTGAGAGGCCAATTAAATAAGACAACTCCCACCTGTTCATGCTCTCTGTATGTGTATATATATCTCCTCAATATATGTTCCATTCTATGCATCCGAAGAAGTGGGCTGTAGCCCACGAAAGCTTATGCTCTAATAAATGTGTTGGTCTCTAAGGTGCCACAAGTCCTCCTGTTCTTTTTGCAAATAAAAGATGACTATCCCGTTGTAATGTATCTAATTATATGGGGATTTTATAGCTACCGATGAGGTGTGACTCTCTAAATACAATGTAGATCGGCTCTCCTATTTTCTGTACTGGTACAGAGCCAATTCTCTCGCTAGGTAGAATTCGGGGGGGGGGGGGGTGTCCCCGACACACATCAGTGTGTGGTTGTGTATCCCATAGCACACGTAACGCAGATCAGCGTAACGCCACCCCACAATCCCACGATGAAATGAAACGACAGAGCCAGACCAATTGGTGCTGCCCTTTCGCCATCTAAACCCTCGCTGAAATCCACCCCGTCCTGCCTCGCCCCTCACCTCCACACCCCCCAGAACTCCCCCATGCTGCGTTTCTGCCCCCAGACCAAGAAGGCCATGCACATCATACTGAGCGACCTTCACCCGGACGACTGCTTCAACATCGTCACTTTCTCCGACACCGTCCACGTGTGGAAGGCCGGGCGCTCCATCCTGGCCACGGCCCACAACGTTCGCAGTGCCAAGGACTACGTCCACAGGATGGAAGCCGATGGATGTGAGTCACTGGGGTGGCAGGGGGGGCAGGGGTCAGAGCAGGGGGTCTGGGAGCCAGGACTCCTGGGTTCTCTCTCCGGCTTTGGGAAGGGAGTGGGGTCTAGTGGTTAGAGCAGGGGGGGGGCTGGGAGCCAGGACTCCTGGGTTCTCTCCCCGGCTCTGGGAGGGGAGTGGGGTCTAGTGGGTTAGAGCAGGGGGGGCTGGGAGCCAGGACTCCTGGGTTCTCTCCCTGGCTCTGGGAGGGGAGCGGGGGCCGGTGGGTTAGAGCAGGGGGGGCTGGGGGCCAGGACTCCTGGGTTCTCTCCCTGGCTCTGGGAGGGGAGCGGGGGCTGGTGGGTTAGAGCAGGGGGGGCTGGGAGACAGGACTCCTGGGTTCTCTCCCTGGCTCTGGGAGGGGAGTGGGGGCTGGTGGTTAGAGCAGGGGGGGCTGGGAGCCAGGACTCCTGGGTTCTCTCCCCGGCTCTGGGAGGGGAGTGGGGTCTAGTGGTTAGAGCAGGGGGGGCTGGGAGCCAGGACTCCTGGGTTCTCTCTCCGGCTTTGGGAAGGGAGTGGGGTCTAGTGGTTAGAGCGGGGGGGGGGGGGGTGTTTGGGAGCCAGGACTCCTGGGTTCTCTCCCCGGCTCTGGGAGGGGGGTTCAATGGAAGGCTGCAAATCAGGATTCTTCTGCCTTTCCCCTCCTCAGGGACCGACATCAACAAAGCCCTGCTGGAGGCGGCCTCGGTGCTGACACAGAGCACGCCGGAGCCGTCCCCCAGGCGGATCCCACTGCTCATCTTCCTGACGGACGGGGAGCCCACGGCGGGCGTGACCTCAGGCACTCGCATCCTGGCCAACGCCCGGCAGGCCCTGGGCGGCTCCGTCTCGCTGTTCGGCCTGGCCTTCGGGGACGACGCCGACTACGGGCTGCTGCGGCGCCTGGCTCTTGAGAACCGGGGCGTGGCCCGGCGCATCTACGAGGACGCTGACGCCACCCTGCAGCTCGCTGGCTTTTATGACGAGATCGCCAGCCCGCTGCTATACGATGTGGCCCTTGTCCTACCGCGACGGCGCCGACCTCACCCGCACCCTCTTCCCCCACTACTTCCAGGGCGCCGAGCTGGTGGTGGCCGGGCGGCTGGCCCCGGGGGCCACCGAGCTGCACGTCGAGGGCCGCGGGCCACGGGCATGCCGGGCAGCTGAGGCTGGAGAACGATATCTCGGCCAACGCCACGGAGGCCGCCCCGTTCGGTTGCTCTCCGGATCTGGGGCAGATCGGGCGATTCGTCCAGCGCCTCTGGGCCTACTTCACCATCCAGGAGCTGCTCCGGGCCCGGTTCCACTCCAACGACACCGCCGCGCGCCGTCTGCTCACCGAAAAGGCCACCAACCTCTCACTGAAGTATAACTTCGTCACGCCCGTCACCTCGCTGGTGGTGGTCAAGCCGGAGGAGGAGGAGAGTACCACGGCTCGGGCCACGCCAGGGGCTCCTGGCACACCCCTGACCACCACCGTGGCCCATCGTGCCACCAAAGCTTCCAGAGTCACGCTTGCTCCGGGGGCCACATCCACCTCGCTCCCTGACGGTGCCACCAAAGCTGCTGCAGCCCTCCCCAACCTAGCCAGAGCCACGCCCGTCCCAGGAGCATCTGCCACGTCCCAGGGCCCCTCCAAACTAGCCCGAGCCATGCCGGCACCTGGCACCGCCACGGCATCGCCAGCTCCTCCCACGGCCCACGGTGTCACCAAAGCAGCCAGAGCCACACCCGGAAGAGCACCCCAAGCTGGGAACCCCAGGGCCACGGCTCATCCGCCGCCGAGCCCAGGGTCAGCTACGGCACTCCCCTCCAGCCAGCAGGAGATGCCCCTGCAGCCGGCCACCAAGCGCCAGCCACATCCCAGAACAGAGAGGGCCCCCTTCTCGTGGGGAACAGCAGCTCCCCCGGCCCGGACTGTCACAGACACCTGGACTGGCAACAGCACGGCTGCCACCAGCCCGGGGCCCAATGCCACCACCCCAAGGGCAGAGTCCAAGGGCCCCCGCGGCACGCCGGGCGCCACGGGCTCCATCCCACCTGCTGCCGACCTCAGCCAGTGGCTGCTTCTGCTGCCGGCAGAGTCAGAGCTGCTGTCAGCAAAGGACGTGGCTGAGGAATTCGTGGAGTCCCTCCACCCGCCGGCCGTGTACAGCTTTGTGGCGGCCAAAGGAGAGAAGGGTGGGGATCCCGTCCCCTCCCGCCTGCCCCATGGACACGAGCCCCCCCGATGTCCACCAGCCCGTGCTCCCCAAGCCATGCATGCTCTCCCACGCCGCCCCACCTCTCCCGTGGCCGGGATCCCTCCCCTGCTCTCCATGCTATCCCTGCCCCACTGCCAGGATCCCTCTCCGATTCCCCCCCCCGGCCTGTGCTCCCCACGCTGCCCCCGCCCCACCCGCTGGGATCCCTATCTGATCCCTCCCCCCCAGCCCGTGCTCCCCAAGCCATACGTGCTCTCCACGCCGCCCACCTCTCCCGTGGCCAGGATCCCTCCCCTGCTCCCCACGCTGCCTTCCGCCCCACTCGCCGGGATTCCCCCCAAAGCCCAGGAATCTTCCCCCCCACCCCAATTGCATGGATGTTTATTCTGCTCTCTCTCCCTACAGGTGTCCTGGATTATGAAGACTACTCAGGTAACCCCCACACCCAGGCCCACGCGCCCTCCCCTGGGTGGGCTAGCCAGGCAGGTTGGTGGGGGACGGGTTACCGGCGCACTGGCCTTTAAGGGAAATCCCGCTCAGCCTAGCTCTTTAAGACCAGGAATTCTGGGAGTTGTAGTTCCTGGGGCCTGGGAGCAAGACCTGCTGAGAATTAGAATCCTAGAATATCAGGGTTGGAAGGGACCTCAGGCGGGATCTAGTCCAACCCCCCGCTCAAGGCAGGACCAATCCCCAGACAGATTTTTGCCCCAGATCCCTAAATGGATTGAACTCACAATCCTGGGTTTAGCAGGCAATGCTCAAACCAATTGGGCAGGTCCTTTTCCCTGCCAGACACAACTGCACGGAAGCCTGAAGGGGCAAGGCAGGGATTAAGGGCTGGGGCTCTGACATGACGCCCCAACCCTCCAGCACATCACTGAGCAATTGGCTCAGGCTCTCTGCAGACTCAGGCAGGCACTGATCCCATTTTCCACCTTTTCTCCCCAACCGTGAGAGCTAGAAACTTCATCTTTTTTTAAACTGATTGCTGACATCCTGCAGCCACCATGAGTGGCCTGGAGCCAGGGGGGGGGGGGCACGGTGCTGGCATCCAGCCCCCTCACACTAAGCGAGCAGCTTCACCATTGACTGCCAGTCGGCCTTGCGCGCCCACCCTGACTCTGCCTTTCCCCTTCCAGACTTGTTAGAGGAACAGGACGGCGACACAGGTATGTTTCAGATCTGGGCCTGGGTGAGGGCAGGGGGGGAGACTCCCGGCAGTTTCCTGTGGGCTCTCAGCCGCTGCCCGTTGTGGTCACTCTGGGCTGCGCCAGCCTGGCCAGCCGTGCCCATGGTGCTCTGGAGAGAGAAGAGGATGGGGGGGGGGGGCGGGGAATGCTCCATCACCCAACTGGCTATAACCCTCTCTTTCTCTCCCCCCCACCCCCAGCTGGGCGTGGCAGACTTGGCTAGTGCCAAGTTCTTCACTTTCTCCTCCTCAGTGTAAGGCTGCGCAGACACCCAGGTGATGGGGGGGTGGGGAATACAGCCTGCTTCCTCCCCCCCCCCCCTTATTCCACCCCTTGCTCTGCCTTGCAGTGGACGGAGACCCTCACTTCGTGGCACGACTGCCTGCTCCCCTGAGACCCTGTGCTTTACCCTGGATGGGCACCCAGGAGACGTGCTCCAGCTGGTGACTGACCCCCCCAGCGGTGAGACCCCCACCCCGCATCTCAGCGCCCCAGGACGCCTGGGTTCTTGCCCGGCTCTGGGAGGGGAGTGGGGTCTAGTGGTTAGAGCAGGGGGGGGCTGTGAGGCCAGGACTCCTGGGTTCTCGCCCTGGCTCTGGGAGGGGAGTGGGGTCTAGTGGTTAGCATAGGGGGGTTGGGAGCCTGGACTCTGAGGTTCCCTCGGCTCTGGGAGGGGAGTGGGGTCTGGGGGCCAGGACTCCTGGGTTCTCTCCGCTGCTCCAGTGGCGAAGATCCCGGAGCAAGCTGTGGTGCCATGGGTACCCGTGGGTCGAGTGATGGGGAGGAGACGGGGATCCCTGACTACTCAGTGACGGCGGCATGGCCTGTG